>NW_028093774.1:18457442-18707657 GCF_014824575.4 Sturnira hondurensis
AACAAACAAACAAACAAACAAATAAAATCTTTTGTCTCAGTCTCCTTCTGTCTCAGTCTCCACAGTAGACTTCCTCTTATATCTTATGGCTAGAACCGTGTCACATATTTACTCCACTTGCAAGAGCGTTCAGAAGAGTGAGTGCCTAGCAAAAGAAAATTGGATGGCCATGATTAGCTTAGACCAATTATGATTCATGGGGCTGTTGAAAAACCATTTCCCGCCCCCTTGAATTATCTGGGGACTCTTGTTGAAAATGAATTGATTATAAATATTAAGGTTTATTTCTGGATTCTAAAGTCTATCTTATTGATCTATAGGTCTACCCTTATGCTAGCCTGCTGTCTTGATGACTGCAACTGTGTAATGAGTTTGTTTTTTTTTTAAAGATTTTATTTATTTATCTTTTAGAGAGGAAGGAAAGGAGAGAAGGAGAGAAATATCAATGTATGGTTGCCTCTCATGAGTCCCCTGCTGGGAACTGGCCTGCAACCCAGGCATGTGCCCTGACTGGGAATCGAACCGTGATCGTGTGGTTCACAGGCCTGAGCTCAATCCACTGAGCTACACCAGACAGGGCTTTTTTTTTTCCCCATGAGTTTTGAAGTCAGGAAGTGTGAGTCCTCTAACTTTGTTCTTCTTCATCAGCATTGTTTTAACTCTTCTGGGCCCGTTGCATTTCCTACAAATGTTAGGATTACCTTGTTAATACCTTCAAAACAGGCAGCAGAGGTGTGAGTAGGAGTTACATGAGCCTATAGATCACTTTGGGAAGTGTTGCCATCTTGACAATATTCAGTCTTTTCACGGTAAGGAGTACAGTTGATAGGCTTAAGTGATTAATGCATGTGGAAAGCTGTTGTGCCAGGAACTGGAACTCCTGACCTACTGGCCTCCGGGAGGTCGACAAGCACCTCAACCTTTGTGCCCCAGGGGGTCTGCAAGATGGTATCTAAGCCCTAATGTTCCAGGAATCGAATTTCCATGATGCAGATAAGAAACTGTTGATCAAGCCCTGACCACTGTGGCTCAGTGGGTTGGGTATCATCCTGAAAAAATGAAAGATGACCAGTGCAATTCTTGGTTAGGGCACAAGCCTGGGTTGTGGGGCATGGGTTGGGGGCATGCAAGAGGCAACCAATCAATGTTTCTCTTTCTCTTTCTCCCTCCCTTCCCCCCCTCTAAAAATAAATAAACTAATTGTAAAAAATAAGCATTGATCAATAGATAAAGAAATATTAGGAAAATCACCACCCAACTGCAGCTCTTATTTGAATAACCTTTCTCCAAACCCCTTACCTACACTCTTCTTCCTGTAAAGATGTCAGCTTGAGATGAGATGTTACAATGGTATTTAGGGTACATAATGTACCGTCTTCTCAGATCACCAGCATCTGAATAAAGCGACCATAAAGATTCAATCCTTGTCTCTGTTTATTGGTTCTGGTAGTGACAGGCTGCACAAACACCAACTTTTCTGGTTTCACATACAGGTTTAAATGGCTTTCCTAGATATTGGGCTCCGAAAATTACTGGCTTTGTGGGTGTGGTACAGGATAGGAAAAAATATGACAAAAACTTCGGAAATATTGAGGGTTGGGGGAAGAGCTATAAAAGGCCATTTTATAGGAAGTTAAGTTATTTTGTCCAAGAATATGTAGCATCGCCAAGTAACTATAAAGAAAGTGATGGGACTTCCGCCAAGATGGAGGCATAGGTGGAAACACTGTGCCTTCTCCCACAACCAAGTTTGAATACAACAAAGGTTTAATAAACAAAGACACAGCTAAAGAACAGAAAACTGGACTATACGGAAGTCCAACAACAACGAACCCTTCAATTGGGACCGGTAAGAGGGGCGAAGCCAGCAGTGGAGCAGGGTCAGGCAGGAAGGATCCCCTGACCCAGGCACCCAGGCAGCGCGGACCCAGTCAGGGTGTGGGGCAGACTAACCACGGTCGCACATTTGCGCACAGTGCGATGAACCGCACAGGTCCCAGCGGGCGAACCTAGTGGTGGAGGGCTGACAGCGGTGGCACATTTGCGTGCAGTGGGACGAAACGCTCAGGCCCCAGTGACAGTGGCAGCTGCAGCGGCAGCAGCGGGAGGCAGCAGACAGAACCGCCATTGCTCCTCTTTGACCCCGCCCCACGTACAGCATCACAACCCAGCAACTGAGTTGCCCTGCTCTGGTGAACACCTAGGGCTCCTCTGATCCTGATACGTAACAGGCACAAATAGGCCAAAAGATGGCTCAAGAAGAACTCAAAGCCCCAGAGCTGATAACTCTAAGTGACCAAGAAATAGCCTCTCAGATGCACAGTTCAAAGCACTGGTCATCAGGATGCTCACAGAACTGGTTGATTTTAGTCACAAATTAGAGGAACATGGGAAGGCTAAACTAATTGAAATGAAGGGAGACGCACAGGAAACCAATAGTGATGGAAAGGAAACTGGGACTCACATCAATGGAATGGACCAGAAAGAAGAAAAAAACATCCAACCAGAAAAGAATGAAGAAATGAGAATTCAAAAAAATGAGGAGAGGCTTAGGAACCTCTAGGACATCTTCAAACGTTCCAACATCCGAATTATAGGGGTACCAGAAGGGGAAGAAAAACAGCCACAAGTGGAACACTTATTTGAACAAATAATAAAGGAGAACTTCCCCAGTCTGGCAAAGGAAATAGACTTCCAGGAAATCCAGGAAGCTCAGAGAGTCCCAAACAAGTTGGACCCAAGAAGGAACACACCAAGGCACATCATCATTACATTAGCCAAGATTAAAATGAAGGAGAGAATCCTAGAAGCAGCAAGAGATAAGGGGACAGTCACCTACAAAGGAGTACCCATCAGACTGTCAGCGGATTTCTCAAAAGAGACCTTACAGGCAAGAAGGGGCTGGAAAGAAGTATTCCAAGTCATGAAATCCAAAGACCTACAGCCAAGATTGCTTTATCCAGCAAAACTTTCATTTAGAATGGAAGGACAGATAAAGTGCTTCTCGGATAAGATCCAATTCAAGGAGTTCATCATCACCAAGCTCTTATTATATGAAATGTTAAAGGGACTTATATAAGAAAAAGAAGATGGAAAATATGAACAGTGAAAGGACAGCAAACTCACAGTTATCAACAACCACACCTAAAACAAAAGCAAACCAAGAGGACAGCTAGATCAGGAGCGGAACCATAGAAATGGAGATCACATGGAGGGTTAGCAACAGGGAAGTGGGAGGAGGAGAAGTGGGGAGAAGGTACAGAAAATAGCATAGACAGTAGGTAGAAAATAGGGGGGAGGGCAAGAATAGTATGGGAAATATAGAATCTAAAGAACTTGAGACACGTGGTTATAAACTAAGGGGGGGGAGAATGTTGAGGGAGGGGGTGTGTGGGTGGAGGGGAAGGAAAGGGGGGAATAGAACAACTGTAATGGTATAATCAATAAAATATATATATTTTAAAAATAAAAATAAAAAATCTTTAAAAAATAAAACAACAACAAAAAGAAAGTGATGGGAAAGACAGCGAAAGGGCTTACAATGAAGTATAAAAGAAATGGCAGCCTCACCTTAAACCTATTCTGTTTAAATGTGCAAATCCCATCATCACTCCATAGAATGCATATACCACATTGCCTAGGAACCTTCTTATTTGTCATTTTTAACTGTTTCTTATTGAAGTATAGTTTACATGTAGTGTGATTCAATTTGTGTAATTTAAAAGGGAATGCATAACATATTCAGAGCTGGTGTGGTTGGCTGTGAGATCTTTGTCATCGTTCATGCTTTCTTAAAGAGTAAATTCTCATCCTGTAGAGATGACATTTCTATTTTTCTTATACAACTACATACACAGAGGATATTATTAATTGCCTTGGGATGATGATTTAGTGAAGATGAAGATGATAAGTTAGCAATCACTCTAACCAGTTTAAGTAAACATAAATTTGGGGTAAATTTTGGAGGTTGGATTTGAGGAGGAGGGAGGGTCTTAAGCTAGAATTTCTTATAACATCTTCCAGAAATGTTGAGAATCTCCTAGGCATTCCTACCTCTTGCTTCTTGTTATCATTGTAATATTCAACGTGAACAGTATAATGGACATCTGTTGTTTATTCCCGCCGAGTACCCTTTTTTTGGTAACAGCACCCATCTCTTCCACTTGGAACATCATTGGTCTCCCAGTCTCAGAGCCTGTGGCTCAGGATTGTCAGAGTAGATGGCACAAGATTCAGGTCTGACCAATCAATTCAAAATTTGCCTGAGGCATGTGGCCTGAGATGGGCCAATGGAGGCTCAGCTAGGACTCTGCCTAGGACTCTAGAAAAGAGGCACTCCCTCAGCTGGGATGTTAAAGCTGTTTGACTGCAAGCTTGCCAGACATGGGCCAAATTTACCATCACATGCTGACCTCCTAACTAGGAATGAGCCCAACTTATTGGGACATCAGACCAAGGATGGTGACAGATTTTTGATGACATGGTTTGAGCATCTAGATCCAGTTAGATCTAACCCTAGTCTTTCAGTATGTAAGCCAATAAATGTATATGCTTAATCCAATTTGAATTCAGTTTCAAAACTTGCAACTCAAAGAGTCTTGACGAATACCATCACCAACGTAATTGTTATCTGCAGCACCACCCCTTCTCCTCCTTCCTGGAGCCAGAAGTAAAAGTCCACTTCCTGAAGCAGAGCCTCAGATGATTGCAACAGTCAGCCCATGAGTACCCACAGGAAGTCCAGGGTGGCAGTGTGGGGCAAGGCAGTTGAGTAGGAGGCTCTGAGGCACTTTTGGGGCACAGGAAACAAGAGGGCAGAGACCTACCATTAAGAAACAGGTTCTAGCTGCCTATTCCTGGAGCACTCATCTGTTTTTTTTATCTCCAAGCTCCTATTGCAAATGCCTTGTTAGACAGAGATTAAAATCACTCCAGTGGATGCTCAACAGCCACTCTGAGCCAATCACAAACCATCATTCCTCTTAAGGCTTCCTATTTGAATGCAATCATTTCTTTAAAAGAGCCCCAGGCCTTGCAATGATAGTACAATTTTAAACCCTGGTCCCTAGGCTGACTCAGTTTTGCAGATGCAAATATTGCCACTGAAAATGGCCCAGAAATGTAATCCAAGATTTTCAGCAAAAGTAGGGCCAGAAACCCAAGGAGAGAAAAGGTAGACTCTTTTATTTATTGTATTAGATTAGGAATAACGAAAAGGGAAATAACAGATCCCTTTCTTCTAAACCAAGACTGTCACTCCATGAGAACAAATACCATGTTTTGGTTTGTTTTCCTTATCCGTGTATTTGTAGTACCTAATATGATGCCCAAAATGAATGAGGCATGAAAGATTTGGAAAGGGAAGACCAGATGATGCTCTCAGAATCAGGATCAGATAACTTTGAGTTGTCCAACCCTGGGTTTTGTATAGAAGCAGATTGCCTCTAAATCTGCTTTCTTAACAGATAATGTGAACTTTGGTCATTGTTGCCTGTCCAACGTCTGTTCCCTTTTTCTATGAGGTCCACAATTTCCTTTTGGGAAAGTGCTCTCCTCATTTTATGTCCTCTTTTGGGGAGGGTGAATCCTGGTAAGCACCTCCCACATGAAAGTCGAAGAAACCATATTATCCTTCTGTTTGTCCAACCTTCCCTCTGTCATTCTGATGATCTCTCCTAGGACTTTGACTCTTAGACAAGCGGCTCAAGGATGGAAGGGCTGGCTGGAGCTCATTTATTTTGGTATCAAGCGCACCAGCCTATTTCTGCCACAAACCCTCACTGAGGTCCTTGCTGCCTTTTCTAGCCTGATCCCTCAGCTGGCAACCAGGTCCAGGCTGCTACTAACCTTCCAATGAATTCCCTTTTGTGTCAGTCAGCCAGCATTGCATGCAACCAAAACACCTATTTGATAGTGCAGGTGGGATGCTCCTCCAGCTAAGTGGTACTGGTCAAGCATTAGACATCTTACCCTAAACAGGGCCAATCAGATTTCTCTTTTTCTGGGACTTTACAAGTCTGACCTAGAAAATATGAAATTGTAGGTTGCTGAGAGCTAAGCCTCAGAAGTAAGTTGATGCTAGGAGAAAGGTCTGTGATTTTCATTGTTGAGGTTTGAGATTTTTTTTTCTGGGTTCCAATATTACCTATCTGGAGGGGAGTTCCAATAAATTTGCCTTTCTTGATTAAGTTTTCTATTATTGGCTTATGTTATCATCAACCAAAAGAACCTTAATTAACACAGGCTCCATGTGATAGAAGGCTCTTTGGAGTCAGGGCCAGGTTCTCCTTTATTCACCCATTTATTTTTTCATCATTTATTGGGCATTTTCTAGATGCTGCAAACCCAAAAATGAATTTGACAATTCCCTGAACTCAAAGAGCCTACTCTCTGTCTAGTTGGGGTATAGATATATTCATTCAGTCATTCATTCACTTACCAAATAATTCATTTATTTAACTAATAACAGCCAACACCTATTGAATATTATGTGACAGCCCCTGGTACTAAATATTTTTCTCACTTAATTTTCATAACTCTGTTAGGTATATATTATCTTATAGATGAAGGAACTGAGTCACAGAAAGGTTAGACAGCTTTGCCAAAGTCACAGGCTTCTAAGTGCTGGAGTTGGGTCTCCAATCCTGTCCAACTACAGAAATATGGTTTCTCACAATTCTGTAACCTTCCTTTCAAAAGAAAATTCCAAAGCAATGTGACATATGCTTGCATGGGGGTGTATAAAGTTCACAGAGAGGAAAGTGAATAATTTTGTGGGGAGGTTGGAGTTCAAGAAGGGTTTCACAGTTGAGAAGGTTTGCGCAATCTTGGAGGAAGAGAAGAGTTGTGACCCTGGTCCCTCGCACAGAACTTTGCATGTGAACTCCATACAAGGATGATCAGGCTGCTTGCACATCTGGAAGGAGTTGTTTTTCTGCTTACATGGAGGACGGGGTATTTCCTGCTGCCTTCTGAGGCACCCCTTTTGTGATTTAGCAATGGCATACAAGGTCATGAGATCATTTGTGTAGTGTATCATCAGTGCTCACAAAAGTATTGACTTCATAAGATTGGTGAAGAAACCAAGGCTAATGTTGCATGACTTGTCCCAGACAACACATGGTGAGTAAGTGGCAGAATCAGACAAGGACTTGGTATCCTGCCCTCCGGAGGGAGGGATTGGCTAACAAGATTCCTCTAAACTAGTCAGGCTCCTGTACTCTTAGTCTCCAAGTTAAGGCTTTGCTCTTTACAGCTGCTGTGCCTGAGCTTCTGAAGGTTCCCTCTCCCAGGAACATCCTCCTCTTCCTTCTCATTTCCAGCTTTCTAAATCCTGATCATCCTTTAGGATTAAGCTCATTCCACATCTTCCTCTCAAGTCTTCTCTAAACTCATTCAGCCTACTACCTAAATTTTAATTAAAATCCTTTAGCCATATTTCCAACCAGATTTCTTCCCTGAAAGCTTCTTATGTAGAAAGACTAGACTCACCACTGCCTTACTGTTGCTTACTATGTACACATCTTGTTTCTCACCAGAAGGTGAGGCACAAGCTATACACTTCTTTTTTCGCTTCATACATTTATTGCAAACTTTGGTTCTTTGGGATCATGTTGTTTGATGGCTCAAAGAGGATATGTGCTCTGCCCACCTGCTGTTAGATTGCCCAGCTCCCAAATCATGCAACATTGCTAACTTGTCAGACCCCCTTTCTAAAGCTCCTGGTGAGGGGGAAGAATGCAGGGGCTCTCACAGGCACATTCAGCAATTAATAATGACCAACACTTGATGTTTACTAATTACCGGGTTGTCTACAAAATATACTACATGCATTAACTCATTAAATCCTGAAGATGTCTATTATCTATTATCCACTCTGAACAGATGAGGACATATAGAGGTCACTCTGTTATTAAGTGGTGCAGCCAGGATTCAAACCCAGCCTGACTTGAGTCCATACCCTTAACTATGACACTGCATTCTTTATGGGTAACCAAAAGTCTCTTGCTATAATGTATATCCACTTCTTTTCTTTCTAACCCCTATGGGAAGATAGAATTAAAGGGGTGAGGAAACAACACAGTATTTATTATGCTCCTAGCATGGCCAAGTATTATTATGATAGATGCACGATGCTTTATTAAAATAATTCTTGCAATGAGTCTATGAAGCAGGAAGCATTAACTCCATTTTAAAAAGTGTGACTCCCAAAGTTGTTAAATATTCAAGGTTTAGTGTACGGTTATTGGTGGAGTAGGAAGGAGACCAGGTTTCCTGACTTTCCAGGAAGTACCCTTTAAAGGAAATTGAACAGAAAACTCTGATAGGGACATGGTGAAGGGCAGAGGCATCTGAATTATTACTTAAAAAATCGTGTTTATGTGTTGTAAGGTATATGATTGTCTAACCACTATGCTGTACACCTGAAACTAATACAAACTAATATTGAATGTAACCTGTAACTGAAAAATAATATATTTTTAATTAATTATTTATTTATCTTTAGAGGGAAAGGGAAGGAGAGAAGGAGAGAAATATCAATGCATGGCCCCTCGTGTGTCCCCCGCTGGGAACCGGCCTGCAACCTAGGCACCTGCCCGACTGGGAATCGAACGGCCATCCCCTGGTTCACAGGCCCGAGATCAATCCACCAACCAACACCAGCCAGGGCTGAAAAATAATATTTAAAAATATGAAAAAATGTTGGCAGGTGGGGGAAAAAAGAAATACGTTAACGTATACTGAATAATGAATGGTGAGACAATGTCAGAAAGGCTATTCCATGAACACCCATAAAGAATTTAGTTAAGTAAATTAAGGAGTCTTGTTTTGCCCTGTGATTAAAACCGAGAATTTACCCAGAGGCAAGGGAGAGGGGGCGCCACCCGTCTAGGAGAACCAAGGAACCCGCTCTGGAGACGGGCTCCGCCCCCTGTTTTTCCCTCACATTCTTATTGGCTACTTTTTCCTGGCCCCTGCTCAGTGTGGACCATTAAGCATCCAAGCCTTTCCCACGACCGACTAGGACCTCCAATCGGGTGCCAGGTCCACGAGTCCCTCCAAAAGCCCGGACACCGATGAAACTCTTTACTCTCGCCCGTGACTGGTCGGGGAGCAGCATGGGGTCCGCCTCCTCCTCCTCCAGATTGGTCAGCGGTCCATAGGCTCCAGACCCTCCTGCCCGCCCCACCGGGTCTTCCCGTGGGCGGCGGGGCCACTGCGGGAGTGGGCCCCGCCCCCACGTGACGCCCGGGAATTGGCGACACCGTGCAGCCATTTCCGGTTTCGGGGAGGTGGGTGGGGTGCAGAGCGGGACTTGGAGCAGCCGCTGCTGCCTGAGCCGCCGCCTACAGAGTGTCTTGCGCCTGGTGCTGCCTGGACCATGCGGCCGGAGCCCGGAGGCTGCTGCTGCCGTCGCCCGGTGCGGGCAAACGGCTGCGTGGCGAACGGGGAAGTGAGGAATGGGTACGTGAGGAGCAGCGCTGCCACCTCTGCCGCCGCAGCCGGTCAGGTACGGTGGGACCGGGCGGCCGGGCCAGGGCTGTGGGCCGGACCCCGGGAGCTGGCGCGCCCGTGCGGAGCCGGCCAAAGAGGTGGCCGGGCTGGGGAATGGGGGAGATCGCGGTGACCGCCAGCCGGGCAGGCGTCCGGCGCGGCTCAGGTGTGCTAGCGGTGGCGTCCCGGTGTTGACCGGGCCTGCCGAGAGCCGGAACCTCAAGGGCAGCATAGGGGCTCCCCCCATCTCCCCGCGCCTGAGGTCTCTTTCTCTCCTGCGCCCGGAGGTTTGAGCTGTGCTCGAATCCTGGGTACTTTGCTCTACCCGATCTGGCCAGATAGGCGGGGTGCCCTCCACTGGCGGCAGGGGGTGGCTCCTGGGACCCAGGCGGACCCCCTTGGGGGCTCTTGATTCTTTCGCGGCCCCTTCCTCATGCCCTCGAGATGAGTGCTTCCTTTTCGAGTCCTGAAGCTCTCCAAGGAAAACCGTCTTGGGGTCCTCAGAAGGCAGAGAAAGTGAGCGGGAGGTACCCAGCGGAAACGTAGTTAGGCGCTTCCTACCACATACCTCCCCCTTCTGCAAGTAAGACGTTGGACCTCAGGTCTGGACGGAACCCGGTCCGGTGCCTCAGAA
The DNA here is from genome assembly GCF_014824575.4 of Sturnira hondurensis. Lineage (NCBI taxonomy): Eukaryota > Metazoa > Chordata > Mammalia > Chiroptera > Phyllostomidae > Sturnira > Sturnira hondurensis. The sequence continues at coordinate 18,467,572 of NW_028093774.1, forward strand.
GCAGTACGCCCCCAGCCCGTGGGAGAGACCCCGTCCTGGCTCCAGGTGGAGTTCGTTGTCCCTTTGACTCTTTGAGCAACAGTTCTGTCACCCAAGGGGATTGTTTAACCTGGGGGTGACTTGTGATGAGTCTGTACTAATTAACCAAGGCTGAATCACCAGCCAGGTCCAGGCAGTTCTGAAATATTTCGAGAAGTTCTTAGTTCAAGACAGTAATTATTAACCTTCCATTTCTCTGGATTGACATAGTTTGCCGAAACGTGTTTTTACAGACAAGCTGCTTGAAAGGATGCTAGATCGGTGCTGGAAGAGAGCGTTGTGATGTCTGCAATCGACTTTAATACTTACAAACCTTGTTCGGATATGAAGGAAAACTCCGCTCCCCCCCCCCCCCGCCCCAAAATAGTAGTCTGTCCGCTGTAGTAGGCTTGTGACTGTTGTGATTTAGCTAGGCTTTAAGGTAAATGTCTGGCCGTCTCCTCCCCCAGTCAGTAGATATTATAGATAGGCCTGTTGCTGTTTTGTGCGAAACAGAAAATAAAGCTTTTCTCCAAGGCATGTTGAGAGAGTAAGACTATGAGTTTGAGGGGAATGCTTCCAGAGACTTGCCCTTCCCAGAAGTTGTGAGGCCTGAGGCAATAGAATACACAAATTCAGGAGGTTTGTTTTCATTTTTAAAGGAATAATTGTGAGAGAGAGGAAATACTAAGAATGGGCTCATTATAAGCAGTGCAAGGAATCGTTTTCTAGCAATGGACATGGCTAATAAGACAAACTCGTGGAATAGAGTGGAACAGGGAAACCTAACAGGGAGGGGTAGAAAATCCACTGCAGGTGAATGAGTGGGCTATTTAAAAGGGGGAGGGAGATCGAGAGAAAAGCGTCAATGTTTCTGACTTGCTTTGTGTTTAAGGGCTCTTTTCACTTAATACAAAGGAGTTAGGTTCTGATTTAGCAGTAAATCCCATTACTCCCTCCCTTAATCCCTAACAATTTAGCATCAGTAAACATAATGTTTCTTCAGAAATTGCGGACTAATATGGTGAAGAAATACCAAGTTGCTAAAATGAAACTTAAAAATCTGTATGACTCAAACATCTGCTGACTTCTCCTGATATGTTTTAGGGAAAAATTTTACTCCAAGACTGACTTCTCCTGATAGGTTTTAGGGAAAAATTGTACTCCAGTCTTCACCGGCGCTTCACTGGGTGACATTTGGAAGAATGGTCTAGTGGAAGGGCCTAAAGGACGTTTAGGGCTGCTAAACATTAGTGCGTGAGGAATATTGTCTGTGAGGGTTTTTTTCTTTTCTTTTAAACGAAAGAGAGATTTTTGGTAACTTACGACATCAAGAGTATCTTTAAAATATTTTTTAAAGCTGTTTCTGTTTTGCCCTGGCCAGATGGTTCAGTTGCTGGAGTGTCATCCAGGGCATCAAAGGGTTGCAGGTTCGACTCCTGGTCGGGGCTCATGCCTCGGTTTCAGATTTGATTCTGGGTCCAGCCGCGTGTGGGAGGCAACTGATTGATGTCTGTGTCTCTGCGTCTCCTTTCCTCTTTCTCTTAAAAAAAAAAATCAATAAACTTGTCTTTGGGTGAGGATTTTTTTAAGAAGTTGTTTCTGTTTTAATTAAAGTGATATGGTAGCACCCCAGCCCTGGTTTCTTCTTTGTAGTTTCTGGGTGATATGCTTGCCATAAAAATACATATAAGATGTTAAGTGCATAAGTATGGGTTCTGCTTTTACTAAAATAGTAGTTTAGATTAGAACATGGTTTTCCACCCCAGGATACTTCAATATAATTATATTCCCTCACATATTTCAGCATTCGTCTTTTATGAACAGGAGAAAAGTTAGAAACTTCTGAGATTTCTGTACGCTCTTCAGAGTCTGTGTCTGTGTTTGTAGAGATGCGTGGACAGATGTTTGCCATCTGATGGTGGGGTTACATGCTGCCAACTCCGGTCCGGTCCGAGGTCAGGCACGCATTGAGCCCTTCACTGCGAGCATCAGCATTCGCCCTGGTGGCCATGTGCCTGGCTGGGAGCTGTGGTTCGCTGCCACTGCCCAGCATCACGAGAGTATCTTAACCACACCTCGCTAGTGAGGGAAAAAGTCAGAATTCAAAATCTGAAGCACCGTGTCTACTGAATGCGTGTCACTTTCGCGTGATCGTAAAGTCGGAAAATTATTAAGCGGAACTGCTTTAAGTCGGGGACTGTGTGTATATGCTGCCGCTTTGTCGAATTCGGGTTTTAGAGTTCAGTTAAATAGGTCTTACGGTAGATTGGGCATGTGAAACAATCCGACATTACTGTTTGGTTTTGTTTTCCGTTTCCCTTTTTGTTTTGTTTTGTTGTGATGAAATACACATAACATAAATTTACCATCCTGACCATTTTTGTGTAGAGTTCAGTGGTATTAAATGGATGCATATTTGTGCAGCTGCCCCTACCATCCATCTATCCTTGTAACTCTTCATCTTGCAAAACTGAAACTCTGTACCCAGTAAACAGTAACTCCCTGTTCGCCTAGGCTTCCAGCCCCTGGTAACTGCCTTCCTACTTCTGTCTCTATCCGTGTGACTGCTGTAAGGACCTCATGTAGGTGGAATAGTGCAGTGTTTGTCTTTTTGTGATGGGCTTATTGCCTCTCTCATAGTGTCCTCGTGGTTCGTCCATGTAGTAGCAGGAGTTGGAATTCTCTCCCTATTTAAGGATGGATAATATTCCGTCGCATATACATATATCCCACATTTTGCTGAGCCATTCACCTGTTAGTGGCCACTCGGATTACTCCCTCCTTTTAGTAACTGTGAATAATGCTGCTATGAACACGGGTGTATAGGTAGATCTCTTTCGAGTTTCTGTTTTCATTTCCCAGAAGTGGAATTGTTGGAATGTGGTAGTTTAATTTTTTGAGGAAATGCCACAATATTTTCCACAGTGGCTGTAGCTGTGAGATAATAGGAGTACGTATCTATAGTTCCGGGCACAGAACTCCTAAAATCTCTGTGATTTCCTGAGTCATAAGAGTATTGAGAGCATGTTTTGTTTTTGTATTTGATCTTTGACCCTGACTCCTGTCCACAGAGTGCCTAAATCTCTTGGAGCCTTCTGAGTGTTCTGTCCTACGAGGTGACTTTTGATGGGTCCAAGATAGGGGCTGGTCACCAGAAAGACCAAGCCATGATTAGAACCTTGGGATTCTCAGCCTTACCTCCCGTTTTCCAGAGTGGGGAGAGGGGCTGCAAATGGAGTTAAGTCTCCTCCATAAAAATCCCAAAGGTATGGGGTTGGGACAACTTGTGGGTTGCTGAACACACGGAGGTGCTGGGAGGGTGGTGCACACCTTCCCACACACCTTGCCCTATGCCTCTCTTCACACTACACGTTCACCTGTACCTTGCATTGCATCTTTTTATAATCAACTGGTAAACAGTCAGTAAACAGTTTTCCTGAGTTCTGTGAGTTAATCAGACTGAAAGAGTGGGTTGTGGGAACCTCTGATTTATAGCTGAGTGTGAGAAACACAGTTGAGAATCTAGGCTTGTGATTGGCATCTGAAGTTGGGGCTTGGGGGGCTAGGTAGTCTTGTGGGACTGAGCCCTTAACCTGTGGGGTGTGACGATATCTCCTGGTAAATAGCATTAGAATTGAGTTAATTGTAGGGCGCTGAGCTGTTGTTGAAGTATCACTGGTTGGTGTGGAAACACACACACCTCCCTTCCCAGTCTGGTGTCACAACTGGTGTGCGTGCGGTAGTAGAGTGAATAAAGGAGAAATATTACAGAGTGTTGGGTATTAGGCTTTTATAGTAAGCATCCTCATGGGTGTAGACACTGCTGGGGTTTTTTGTTTTTGCTAATTTCAGGGAGGACATCCATGTGAGAGAAGCATCAATGAGTTGCCTCCTGTACTTGCCCCAACTAGGGACTGAACCCACAACCTAGGTGTACCCTGACCTGGGATCAAACCCTTTCAGTTTATGGGATGACACTCCAATTGAGTCATACCGGCCAAGGGTGTTACTGGTTTTTTATGATGTCAGTAGACACAGTTTTCACAAGGAGGAGTAGCAATAAAGCAGTATTTTTTTTTTCTCCCTGCCATTCAAAAAATGAAAAGAGGGTCCACCTTTATTGGACGTAAAGGGTGCCAGTTAGCATTAGGGAATCTTTGAAAGAATTAGAATTGGGAGCTTTTGCAGAATTATAGCTGGAAGGAACCTTTAGGGGGTTATGTAATTCAGTCCCTTTATCTCTTTGTAGGACTTTATTAAAACTAATTTTGATAGATGGTTCCATCCTATTTTTAAAGACCTCTAGAGGATTTGCAGGAAATTTTCTCATTAGCATGTTACAGTATTTGGTGATCTTAGTTTCCAAGAGTTTGGGTTTTTTAAAAAAACTCCTTGTTAACAGCACTTTTTCTAGATCTTTAATTTCTTTATAGAACTTGTGAAATGTGAATACACATTTTACCTTTCTTATTAGTTAATAAGTATATAGAAGGAAAAATTATCTACTTTTGAGACAGTTTTGGACCTTTCTTCTCTTTCGTACTACTTTACTAGACAGGTGCTTTAACCAGCTAAGCCACAGAGCCAGTCTCTTTAGTACTACTTTAAAAAAGAAAAGATTTTATTTATTTATTTTTAGAGAGGGGAAGGAAGGGAGAAAGAGTGGGAGAGAAACTCTGGTTCATCCTGTCACCTCTGGCATGCACCCCAACCGAAACCTGTGGTGACCCGTGGTGACCCGTGGTGACCCGTGGTGACCCGTGGTGACCGGTGGTGACCCAGGTGTGTATCCTGACCAGGAATTGCACCAGTGACCTTTCACTCTGACCGTTTGCTCTGCAGAACATCTCTCAACCCACTGAGCCATGCTGGTCCAGGCATCTTTGGTACTACCTCGAATGAGATGTTAGAGAGATGACAGCCTTCTGGCCACCAGAATAAATAAGATTCTGTCTTAAGGAGGAATTGGGGTACAAATTATGTTCTTTAAATATTAAGCCAGAAGAAATAGGAGGGACAAAGTGCCGGTCCTGCTCCTTATACAGTACTTTCAGTTGCAAATGAATAGCTAACGAAGGTGGTTTACTAAATAGCTACTAGCTTTTGTTTCCACTGAGCAGAAACAGTAACTCGGAGAAGTTATGGGACAGGAACAGGAGGAGTAGCTAGAATGTCCAGTATACCTGATCAGGTTTCACAGGACCTGAAATACAAAAGACCTGAAGGCTTTGCAGAATTGTAACTGTTCACAACCTGTTGGACTGGATTTTTGTTTCAAACGCTTTTGTTCCAACAGGAAGAACATTTCAGTTCTTATTAGCTGGATCTGAAAGATTCCGGAGTCATTTGAGATACTCAGGAATTCTCTAGTAAAAATTCTTGGGAAATGAGATCAGTATTTAATATGTAAATCGCTGTATTAAAATAGTCTTTAGAACTTGGATATTCAGGGAAGACAAACTTGCCCAAGTTTTAAGGTTGGCCTAGCTGTCCTAGGAATGTTATAGTGCTTTGAGCAAGGTAACTGATTGATACATTCAGTTAGGCTCCGTTTTTTGGAAAAGAGCAGCAGTGTTTATTGGCAGAGTAGGCAGTTGAGAAGGATGGGTAGAGACTTGGGTAGAGACAGTACCCATCCTCTACTCAGATTTGCATTCTGAGTCGGTCTGCCATCTTTGATTAAATATCTGGCTTGTGGCCTCAAAAGTCAGTTTCCTTGTGAAAAGCTTCTGAGAAAGTTTCTATAATGTAATTTGTATTTGTGACCAATTAAGCAAATAAGCCTTTCCTCTTGACCCATTTAACCTCAGGAAATTTAGCTTACGTTGTCTTTAAGCCTACCTTCAAGACCCATTATGAACATTAAGTGGGTATTTTTTTCTTTTGTTTTAAAATCATTTTTGCTTCTGACTAAAGAAATAATACATGGGTACTGTAGGGCCCTAGAGGGTTGGGATAACCCCGTGTTGGGGGTTCATTTTTTAATATCATTAGTGGTGAACAAGTCTGCATTTTGATCACTTCTACACACAGTGAAGTACACATGTGATCCAGTAGAAAAGTGGGCAAATGATAGGAACTGAAAACTCACAGAAAAAGAAATTTGACTGGGAAATAAATATATGGATATGCTCATTCTCACCAGTTCTTGACTTATGGCAACTTACAACAATGAGACACTTTTTATCTTTTACAGTTTAAAAGCTGTGAGAGTGTTAAATGTTCACAGTGGTTTAGCAATGGGAGCTTATATATGGGCACTTGTAGTAAAAATTGGTGCAGTTGCTTTGGAGAACAATTTGGCAGCTGAAATATGAGTATTTATAATGATTATCCTGCTAAGTATCTAGGTAGATATGAGAGCAGAGGTTTTTCAACCTTTATTTCAGCCCACACCAAGAAATAATATTTTACATCACAATCCAATGCATACATAATGTGTGTATATTTTATGTACCTTATATATTTCATACCTATATATACATATAACTGAAACAAAAGTTTCATAAATCACTTGAGTGGTGAACACACAATATGATACACAGGTGATGTATTATAGAATTATACACTTGAAACCCATTTTATTTTATTAACTAATGTCACCCCAATAAACTCAGTAAAGATAAAAAAATTATGGTCTGCTGAGTAATGCCCCTTCCCCAAGATGACCACACCCTGATTGCTAGAGCATGCGAATGTTACCTTATGTAGCCTAAGGCTTTGTAGGTATGAGTAAATTAAGGTTCTGGTGATGAGGATTATCCAGGTAGATTCTAAAAGTAATCACACATGACCTTCTAAGGGGAAGGTAGCAAGAGATTTGACTACTCAATGAAATTCTTTAACCAAAAGTTTAAAATAACCTGATCACAAACACAGTAAACTGATATTAAGAACCACTGATTGGCTATAACCCACAGTTTGAATTGAACACTATTAGTTTACTAGGGCTGCCGTTACAAAGTACCGCATACTGCGTGGCCTAAACAACAGAAGTGTGTTTTCTTGTAGTATGGGAGAGGGTCTGAGATAAGGCTTAGGCAAGGTTGGTTTCTTTTGATGCCTTGCTCCTTGACTTGTAGGTGACCTTTTCCTCCCTGTATCTTTCTCTCTGTGGCCATATTTCTATGTCCATTCTTATAAGGACACCAGTCATTGGTTTAGGACCTACGCCAATGATCTCATTTTAACTTAATTATCTCTTTAATGGTCCTGTCTCCAAAAATACAGATTTTGAGGTATTGAGGTTAGGGCTTCAACATATGAATTTTGGGGGTCAGTTCAGCCAGTAACACAATTTTTCCAAGAAATTCTGCGACTGGGCACAGTTGACATGTTTAAGAATGCTTACTGTAAAAATATAATTAAAAAAATTGGAAATAACCTAACTGTCCATTAGTAGGAGAATAGCAAAAAAAAAAAAAAAGAGAGAGAGAGAGAGAAAATCAACAAAAAACTAGTATGTCGGGAAAACTGTAATAGCATAATCAATAAAAATACCTAAAAGTAAAAAAATTTAAAAAACAGTATGGCATAGTCATCATTGAAATGCTACTCATCAGTGAAAAGATGAATTGATCTATATTATGAATTTGGGTTAATCCCAGATGCATACTATTAAGATACAAAATGATAGGTCTTTAAGGGTTAAAATCATGCAGAAAAATACTATATTGTTTATGGCTATGTATTTATGCAGTAAAGTTTTTTTTTTAATTCATGGGAATGATAAACACCAAATTGAGGGTAGCTTTTATACCTCTAGGGAAGAAGAGAAATAGCACTTCCCTAGGGCAGACTTTTTAAAATTTACTTTTAATTTGTTGATTTTTTAAGAGACAGATTGATTTGTTCCACTTATTTGTACATTCATTGGTTGCTTCTTGTATGTACCCTGACCGGGGATTGAACTTTCAGCCTTAGCGCATCAGGATGATGCCCTAACCAACTGAGCTACCTGGCCATGGCCCCCAAAGCAAATTTCTTTTTTAATTTTTAATTTTATTGCATTTTAGTGAGAGGGGAAGCGGGGAGAAATCAGGGAAGAGAAACATCAATGGGAGAGAGAAACATCAGTTGATTGCCTTCTGCTTTCTCCAATCACCCCAATGGGGCAGAGCACAGAGCCCACAACCCGGGCATGTGCTCTGACCAGAAAATGAACCAGTGACCTTTTAGTTTGCAGGACGATGCCCAACCAACTGAGCCACATTGACTAAGGCCAGGGCAAACTTCTTATAAGGATTGGGGAACTTCTTAAACATAGGTCATATCATGACACTCTCCTGTAGGCTTCCTGTCATTGACAACAAAATTGCAAGGTGTCTGTCAGCTTATGAGACTCTATCTATATCATCTGGCTTTCCCATACCTCCCTGACTTCATAGCCTGCCGGCCAAGCTGGCTTCACTGCTGTTCCCTGAACATGTCAGGCATGCCTGCCTTAGGGCTTTTGCCCTTGCAGTTACCTTGGCCTGGAAATGTTTTTTTCCTTTGGTCTCTTCCCCCCTCCATGCAGGTCTCTGCCTGCCCATTATGTCCTTCTGTCAGTTAGTCCATGTCTGAAATGCTTTCTTCAGGGTGGGGGCGCTCAGCTGGTTAGAGCTTTGTGGCCATACATCAAGGTTGTGGGTTCCGTCCCTGGTCAGGGCACATATAAGAAGCAACCAGTGAATGCATAAATAAGTGGAACAACAAATCTGTTTCTTTCGTTCTCATCAATAAATGTTTAAAAATAATAAAGTGAAATGCTCTCTTCTTACTTTTTCTGATTATAGCACTTATAATTGCCTGACATTAAACTGTATGTCTTTACTTCTTGTCTTCATCTCTCATTAGAGCGTATGTTACTGTATTCTAATGTTCAGATCATGCCGAGCTCCTAATAGGGGCTCAATAAGTATTAATGGAGTTAAAGGAACATATGAAAGAATGAATGGTACCTTCCATGTTTCATTTCATGGAATAATATCTAAAGCATATAAGCTAACTGGTAAATTTTGATACATATAGGTATTGGGTTTGCTTTTATCTCTGTTTTAGTATTAATTGTAGTATGGTATTTCATATATACTTGGCTGGTCGATGACAGCCAGTTTCCAAAATAGTATCATAAACATATAGGAGAAATAGTTGTGGTACGTGTGCTGATAAAGAAATCCAGGGCATAATTTTTAGTGTTTTGGGTTTACAATTGTTTAAAAACAATAGGGGCTTACTGAATATTCCTACTAGTAATGGTGAGAGCTCGTCGGAAGGGTAGGGAGCAGCCAGCAGCATTGCTAATGGTCTGGAGATGGCACAGACACACACACTCCAGTATATTTAATCACCTTTCCATTAGCTCTTTTAAGGAGCGGCCTGGCCACTGGTGACTTCTGCAGCACCCTTCCCATTGTCTTGGAAGGGATTTAAGCCGTGAGACACTGGTTAGTGCTTCCAAGGGAAGGGAACCTGTCGGCATTGACTTCCTGCCGTGCCTCCCTTTCTTACCCTGACGGGAAGTGCCAAGAAGCTGGGCGCAGAAACCTGGCCTGGGATCACTGATTAAACTGTAATGGAACTACCTGTTGGACACCTCTGCCTTACGAGCTAAGGGGTAATCTCTTTACCGCCTCCTATATAAGCTTGGCTTGTGTATAGGAAAAGGAGGCAAGTTATTGCCAGTACATCTAAATTAGTTTCAGTTTCCTAAAAATAGACATTTTCTTAGCAGAGGAAACTGATATAACACCATTTATCTCCATTTAAGTGTAGCTAATAATATGAATAGCAAAAATAAGCATGAAGGGTGACTTGAAGCTCATTTCTAATATGAAGCCATTGGTGATTTTAAAACAATCAGATTAAGTTATAATAGCTCTGAAATAATTAAAGGACAGTTTGATTCATAGAGAACCTCAGGGGGGAAATGGCAATAAATGAAAAAAACGTAAAGACTTGGATTCTGGTTCCAACTTTGAATGTAACTTTCTTGTGATTGGACAGATGCCTAATCTTCTTTTCTTGGTTTTGTCAGTCAGTCATGTGGAGAGAAGAGTGGGACAGCTTGGGGATCCCTTGTAAAAGGAAAGGCTTCTCACTCTGTGTACATTTTCCCTCAAATATAAATCCCTTCAGACAGTATTCTTTAAAATAGTTTTCCTATTCTCTTTTATCTCAAAAATTCTGTTTGTTCATTGAAAGTAGCTAGGAGAGTAGATCTTGAAAGTTCTCATCAAAAGAAAAAAATTTTGTAGCTGTGGTGACAGACATTATTTGGACTTTTGTGGTGACCATTTTGCAATGTATACAAATGTCAAATCATGTGTTGTACTCCTGAAACTAATGCAGTGTTATATGTCAACTATAGCTCAACTAAAAAAACAACAAAAATGTCAATCTTGCATCCTTTTTCTCTCTTTAACAAAAAAACAAACAAACCCCTCCAGACTTCTTGAAGACAAGGATTATCTTTTATGCGTATCAGCAGGTACAGAGAACAGTTCTCAACATAGAAGGAAATGAAGTATTTATTGAATGAATGAAAAGAATGAGATGATTATGATGATTTTTTTGTTACGGTAATTTTGAACTCCTTGGTACAATGGGGCTCTGGGTTCCTAGGAGAGACTTTGATGTCTGAAAATTATTTTTGCAGTTTCAGAAAGGTTAAAAAGTTATATCAAAGGATTCTCCACTTCCAGGCATGTGACATTAAAGGGAGGGAGGAAAGATCAGGTTGTGAGAGATTTCCCAAGGCTAGCAATACTGAAATGACGAGGGGCGAATATGTAGACTACTATATAACTTGCCTTCTCTCTTTCAGTCTTATTCATATGACTTCCTTGCCTCCTGGGAAAGGCAGAAGCTTTTGATTGCTAGACATTATGTATAAAAGACGTACAGAGACTAAAGTCAGTGTTGTTTTTCTCATTTTATTCTCTTAGGCAGATGTAGTGAGGGGCTAAGCTGCCATCTAACCAGAGATTGAGCTGGGTGGGGCTGGCCTGAAGTTTGGGGTAGATTCATCCACTCTAGTGAGCACAGTGTCTTAAGCGTGGGATCCTCTGTGTGTGTTTGTTGGGGGCCCTCGCTGTAGCACGTATGGCTTTATCTTCTGTGTTTGTGAGATTGGGGTTGATTTCAAGTAACCTTTCCAGTCCAGCCCTCCAGCTTCTCCAGCACTTTGTAAATGTCCTGTGCAGAGAAGTGGCCATGTGTCTGGGATTCTGCCTCTCTTACCAACCTGTACAGCTACCGTGAGCTCCACTGGCTTTTCTTCTTGGAGAGTTTTTATTCTGCCTGTGGCAAGCCCAGTTACGATCAGTCAGGCCGTACTGAAACTTTACGGATACCACCAGGAAAGAAAACGTCTGGCAATTTCTGCTTACCGAGGAAAGGCTGTTCGCTCTTGGGAATTTCAGTTCATCGTGTGCTCTTTGCTTTGCATTGAAAACATCTCTTCAGTGTCTTAGAACAGTTTCTTGTTTTGAGTGATCTGTGGTTTCATCCGGTGGTTCTGTGGAGGTGATGGCTTGCCTCTGCCTTTTGACTCCAGCCTGGAAGGAGGCGTCTCAATATTGGTTTTTGATTTTTGTTTTTGTTGCTCTAAGTGACATAAAAATAAAGTTTTTAAAACAGAAACAAACTCATAGATACAGAGAACAAACTGATCATCACCAGATGGGAAGGGTATCGGGTGGGTGGGCGAAAAAGGTGAAAGAGACTGACTGAGGAGTACAGATTGCCAGTTATAAAAATAGTCATGGGAGTTTAAAGTACAGCATAGGGAATATAATCAGTGATATTGTGATAACTGGGGATGGTTTCAGATGATTACTAGATTTATCAGGGTAATTACTTTGTAAAGTGTATACATGTTTAATTACTATGTCCTATACCTGAAACTAAATAATATTGTATATCAACTCTAATTGAAAAATAAATTTAACCAAGAAAAAAATCTTTATTAGAAAAAGAATAAGTCATTCAAACAAGATAGAAAGTACTTCACTTTGTAAAGTCTGAACGTAGACAGGTGGTTCTAGGTAGGTAGGTTATGTGGTATGTTTTTTGTTGCTGTGCAGTCTCTTTGCATTTTGTCTTCATTTGCATCTAAATCTTCAACCACATACACATTTCAGGCCACAGACAGAGGGAAAGCAGTTTCTGTTTTAAAGGATGCAACCCGGCCCTGGTACCTATCACTTCTGTTTACTTCCTGTTGTTGGCCAGAATTTCACACCAAAAGCTACTTCGGCAGCAAGAGAGACTGGGAAATGTAGTTTGTGGCTGGGTCGTCGGGTACGCAGATAAAACAGGCTCCCTTACTGAAGGGAAGATACAGGAGAATCTTTATGGGGGGCCAGTCATTGCTCTCTGCCACAGTATGGTATAAGAAGCTCTACGTAGAGTAATTTTTCCAAACAGTCAGTTTTCTTAAAATCTTGTATTAAATAATACAGTATTTTCCATTTGTTTAATGGTTCTTACTATTAAAGAGTTAGTGTTGTTTAATGGTTATGGGCTTGTTCTCTGTAGTTAGACACTATCTGAATTTTGGTTTGGGGTCTTTTGTTGCCTTTTCTTAGATACTAGTCCTGATTTTTTTTTTGCGGGGGGTGGGGTGGAGTGCTATCTTCATGTGCATTAATGAGAACCTGAGAAGAGGTTATAGTAGGCAGTTAGAATCTGATGTCCCTCAATATAGTGAAGTTCCTGTTTATAATTTGGAACCAGGTGTTCCTTATCCTAGATAAGATAGTAAACAATGTTCCAAATGCACAATATCGACAAAGTTGGGAGCCATTAAAAAAATTACTGAAGCTCTAAAAATTTGCAGGCTATGCTAACATGTGAGTATCCAGTAAGTGTAGAAAATAAGTTCTAAGAGATTTTAACATAGAATCTGTGTCTATTAGATTTCTTTCCATTGATAACAACAGAAACTGACTCTAGGTAAACAAAAAGGTGGTGTATTGCAAGGATAATAGGTATGCAAAAAAAAAAAAAAAGCAAGACCAGGGAGGAATTGATGAACAACTGTCTCAAAAAGTCAGAAATGCAAGAAATAGCACGTTAATTGGTACTTTCGTGGCAGGAGGTTTATGGCCCTTTCTCTGAGATGTTGGCCCAGTGCTCCCTTGAAATTTTAAATCCCAATGAGAGGGGTTGTTAGGTTCATTTTGCCATGGGTGCTTACCCAGTGTCAACCAGTTATGACCCAGGAAATACAGTCATACTGCACAACTGTGGCCACCAGGGGCTCACCCCTGTGTATCAGGGCATGTTCCCAGAGAAGGAAAATTAATGTGTACCGCGTTGCCTCTCCAGCTGGTCTTCTTTCCAAAGTCTGAGTTGAGTGTTGTGGAGGGGCTGCGTGGAAGGCCTGGTGTTGGAGCCCAGAACGTGTTAGAGGTGGAAGAGAGCTCTGATGAAGGTGCAGAACCTGTGGCAGAGCTGCGCTGGCACTCAGACCTCCTGACAGTTACGTCATCTGTTACACCATGATGCTTATCTGGGGCTAGGATCGTGCTGCAGAGGAGGTGTGGGTGGCAAGTGAGAGTGGCCATACTCATGCAGAGCATCACTGCACAGCGTGCACGGGATGCCTCTGAACTGAAATGTCCCAGTGCACGTGCACTCTGAGGTCTCCGCTTTTGGATTTTCAGTCAGAAAATGGTAATGTCAAAATACAAATTTGTTTACAGATTGCTTTGGAAGCACTTTTCAGTTCATTCTATACAAGACACTTAATTGTCAAAAATTCGGAAGTTTATTCTGTTGGCAAGAAAAAAAATGTGCTCCCTGCTTTTCAAAATTTGCCTGTCCTCCAAAGAGGACTCTTCTGAACATATACGTTCAGAGCACGGACTAGCTTATGTGACACGCACAAAGCTCCGAGCTATTTTTTCTAGTATGTATGGTATGCAGTAGGGAGAGGCTAGTACGTTGCAATAAAATTCCAAGAAAAGACCATTTCAGCAGAACTTCTTTCAAGGAACAACAGACTATGCCGCTGGAAATGAATAGGGTTTATTTAGTGGAAAAAGCGTAGTAACAGTCCTTTGATTGTTGGAGAATAATGGTAGTTCGTTTGGACATTACTTTTTTTTGATACAGTGTTCCAGATTGCCCGCCAGGTGGGCAGTTGCTATGGTGAAAGGGCAGGTTCTATTATCCTGCCGCGGCTTTCAGCAGGAACGGGTTTATTTGCTTTAAACAAAGATGCTTATGTGGTTTTGTATTTATATTGGAAATGTAGGCTGTTTCCCAATGATTACATCCCCATTATCCCATCATTGCAGAGTTACTCTGTGTCCTTTCATGGGCTCCTTGAAAGCTCTGTTCAGGATCATTCTGACCAAGTCAGTTTGCAGTGTAATCAAAACTTACTTCTTTTCCTTTTGTGAAACCAAAGAGACAGAATGAAACACATAATCCAGGACTTTCTTTTGCTGTAAAGACATCATTAGGGCAATTGGTAAAATTTAAATCTTCAGGCTAGTTATTAGTATTCTATCAATTTTCTGATTTTGGCAATTGTTCTGTAGTTATGTGAGAGAGTGTCTTTGTTTTTAAGATGTACACACTGAAGTATTAAAAGGTGAAGTTACAGCCCTGGCTAGTGTGGCTCAGTGGATTGTGCACCAGTCTGCGAGCCAAAGGGTCACCAGTTCAGTTCCCAGTCAGGGCACATGCCTGGGTTGTGGGCCAGCTCCCCGGTAGGGGGCACATGAGAGGCAACCATACATTGATGTTTCCTTCTCTCCCACCTTTCCCCTCTGTCTAAAAATAAATAGATTCTTTAAAAAAAAAAGTAAAGATACATAATAACTGCAGTTGACTTACAAATGGTCCAGAAAGCTCTCCACCATTCTCTTTTTACACTTACACATGCATACAGTTTTTTTTTTCCTCAACCAGTTGAGAATACATTGTATGCATTATGTGTCTTCACCTCTATCGTACTTCAGATGGCCATAGACTGGGTAGCTTAAACAACAGACATTTATTGCTTATGGTTCTGGAGACCAGGAAGTCCAAGGTCAAGGTGCTGGCAGATTTGACTCTTGGTTAGGGTTGTCTTCGTGGCTTGTAGATGGCAACTGTCTCATAGTGTGCATACATGGCCTTGCCTCAGTGGAGATCTCAGCTTATTTTTCTTATGAGGGCCCTAGTCATATCATGAGGGCCCACCCTCCTGACCTAATCTGAACTTAATTACCTCCCAAGAGCCCACCTTCAAATATCATTACTTTGGGAGGAAGGCGTTAGGGCTTCAACCTATGTGTTTAGTGGGCAGGACACAAACATTCATCCTATCATGTTTTGCCCATGGATTCCCCCACATCATGTCCTTCTTGCATGCAAAATATATTAGTTCCATCCCAACAGCCCTGAAAGTCTTAACTCATTCCGCCATCAACTCTGAAGTCTAAAGCCCAGAGTCTCATCTAAGTATCGTCTAAATCTGATACAAGTGAAATTTGAGATAATTCATCCTGATACAGAATTCCTGTCTCGCTGTGAACCTGTGAAACCATGTAAGTTATGTGCTTCCAAAATTCCATGGTGGGATAGGCAGAAGATAGACAGTTTCATTTCAAAAGGTAGAAATCAGAGGGAAGAAAGGGATCTCAGGTCCCAACCAAGTCCAAAATTTAGCTAGGCAAATTGCATGAGATCTTAAGGCTTAAGAATAATCTTTATTGGTTTGGTGCTTGATGCACTGTCCTCTGGACCTAGTGGGAGTATGAAGGTCATGTGTCACCCCCCCAACACCCCATGCTCCTTGCCTGCCACTCAGTCTCTGAACTGTTGAGTCTGAGGCAAGTTCCCCTTGGGACCCTGATAACCTCTGAATCGCCTTTGGAGTTGTTCTTTCTTTGTCTTGAAAGTGGTACACATTCACAGCCAAAATAGCCAGCGCCGTAGGACCTAAGAATTCCTAGCACTTGGTTTGAAGCATCAGGCAGTTCCACAAGGCTTGTTTGGAAATATGTCAATGGCCTCTGCCCCTCTTCTCCATCTTCAGAGGTAACTACTTTCTGGTTTTTTCTTTTTAAATTGTTATTTATTGGTTTAAGAGAGAGAGAGAGACAGACAGACAGACTGACAGACATTGATTTGTCACTTCACCTATTTATACAATCATTGGTTGATTCTTGTGTGTGTTCTGACTGGGGATTGAACCACAGCCTTCGTGTACCAGGATGATGCTCTGACCAGCCAAGCTACCCAACCAGGACACTACTTTCTCTTTTAGCAGATTCTTTTGGAGTTTACTTCCATATTCTAACTAACATTCAATACTGGACACTGTAGTGTCCAGTTGCTACAGTGTTGTTGACTTATCGCTATTAGAAGATTTTCTCTCCTTCTAGAGGAGGATTCCTTTTTGGAAAAACTGTGGCAAGAAGTTTGGTGTGACTGCAAGGATACTTGGAGTGGGGGGTTGGTTCTTGGTGGCAGGGAGACTCGATGGGAAGGAGGGGGTTGCAGTGTCCACTGAAGGAGGAGGCACTGAGATTTTGTTTTTAAATTGAGGAGTAACATACATTCAGTTAAGTGCATAAAATATACTAGGTGTACACAACTCCATGATTTTTTAATGCTTCTCTCAAAATGTAGAACATTTCCAGCCTTCTTGAAATTCCCTGGTGCCTCATGAGAAAGTCTTGAACGAAGGCATAAAAATTCATTCCTAGTTCTCGGTGGTAGCCAGAAAAGAAGGCGGAGCTGAAGATGACCCGGACTTGGGAGACTGGGTAGACTGGATGGTGGTTCTCCCACCCAGCGAGGTGATCCAGGAGGATCAGGTTTCCATTGAGGGAGGAGTTCAGATGGTGAAATATGTTCAGCTTCAGCTTGTTGAATTGTGGGGTATCTGAGTGGAGCCACATAGGAGGCAGGTGGAAATATGAATTTGGAGTTCTGGGGGGAAATCGGGGACTGAAATGTAGGCATGTACTTACCTACCAGCATGTCAGGTCCGTTTGAGATCAAACAAGTAGATGAGATTCTCTAGCGTCTGTAGACCGTCTGTAGCGTCTGGGGTTATGGTGTGAGGTGTATGTTGCTTTTATTACTCTGTTTTCACCCAGATAGTGAATAAAATCAGTGACAAAATTTAGTTTAAACACTTGAAAAACAAATTTGTGAACAAAAATTAAGTGATACGCACTGTTGGTTAAAAATGAAAAATAAATTGGCTCAGAGGGTTGTAAGGAAGTATGCTCCCTTCCCCCATCCTGCTCCGCACTCCAGTTTCTTCTCCTTCCAGGTGATTTTCATGCATATGCACTTAGTGTATGGTTTTGTCTTTTTGTTAGACCACACCCCATTATTGCTTTGGTTGCCTTTTCAGCTACTTATAAGTGTGGTTGATAGACTACAGGCATGTGAACGAAATGGTAAAAAGCCATTTGGTTTGGTTTGTTTGTTTTGCCTTCCCCTTGTCCTCTAATGTGTTTTATGTTGATGAACTTACAATCTTGACTGAAAAATTTTCTTTCCTTGATTTTTTCTTTTTTTTTCATTTTTTTAAACTTTATTTACTTATCTTTAGAAAGAAAGGGAAAGAGAGAGGGAGAGAAATACCAGTGTATGGTTGCTTCTTATGCGTCCCCTGCTGGGAACTGGTCCCTACTGGGAACTGGCCTGCAACCCAGGCATGTGCCCTGACTGGGAATTGATCCGCGATCGACTGGTTTGCAGGCCCGTGCTCAATCCACTGAGCTACACCAGCCAGGGCCTCATTTTCTTGAAAAATAATACTAATGCTTAAGCAAGCACATCTTGGTATTCACTGGAGTTCTTAAATCTACCCTTGATTGATAGCACTGCTAACAGTGTCACATTTTTTTCTGCTTAATGTGAATAGATTGTTTCTTTAATCTGGAGGGAATGCTGTGTTTATATTTTTCTTGATTGCTTTGTTGACAGTGTGATTCTCAAGTTCGAATGAATACAAGGTTCCTTAGAGCCCTCTTTCATGGTGAAATACACTGTTTGAGTTTGTAGCCCGTGTTTTGTTTGGAGTGAATCTGGTCTCTGGTCCAGTTGAGAACTAAATGATGTCACATCTGGGTTCCAGAAAAGCCCTAATATTAATTATATAATCACTGCAACTTACCTCACCCCTTCTATGATGGTACTTGTTGAAAGAGCAAAGATCATAATGTGCATTTTCACTCATTTAACAGATACCCTATAGCTACTTTCTGAAATACTGCTACTAGCAAAAGGAAACATAATTGAGTACTTACTATTTGTTAGCACTTAATAAATACCATCCTGAGTGCTAGATGTGCAGCAAGGAGCAAAATAAGCCTGGTGCTTTCCCTTATGGAATACTGTAGTAAGTGATAGTGTCAGAGATAATGTTTAGCATCAGTACTTGAAGATCAAGTAATTCCGTTCTCTGAGTTGAGACTTTTTCACTTGTCATAGGTTTGCTATCAGTTGGCCTGTCCATTCTGACCTCGCATGGTCAGAGTGACCTGTGTTTTTCACCAGAGTTCCAGCAGGCACCAGAGCACCACTAAAATGAATCCCGCTCCGTGGGGTCACCCCCCGACACAGCAGCCTGTCCCAGCTTGTCTTTACAGCCAGTCGGCCTGAAGGCCAGTCCCACTCACTGATGTGCTAACAATTGTCAGCGCTCAACCTCAACAGGAGAGCATATACAACCCACATGAGGGACACCCTTGGAACACCCATCCCAGGTGACCAGGGGGACTTTGCCACAGGACAAAGGACTACACAGCCCCCACAGGACACCTACTATATAAGGCCACCCTACCGAGACTGGGATATGTAGCAGGTCTCCCGAATACATAGAAACAAACACAGGGAGGCAGCCAAAGTGTGGAGACAAAGAAAAATGCCCCAGGTGAAAGAACAGGAGAGATCTCCAGAGGAAAAACTAACGAAATGGAAGCAAGCAACCTACCAGATACAGAGTTCACACACTGGCAACAGGGATGCTTGATGGACTTAAGGGAAGAGTAGATGAACTCAGTGAGAACTTACAGAAAGAGAGAAACCACATGCGCGTACACACACACACACAGTCAGAAATACATTGGATGGAATCAACAGCAGATTCAGTGAAGCAGAAGAGTGACCTGTGTTTTTGACTGAGGCCACATTCCAAAAGTTCCTTCATAGTTGAATCTCAGTTCTTTAAAATGCATTTGATTTTAAGTGTGGCTGTGATAGAATCACATGGTACTTAAAACCAAACTAATAGTTGAACTTCCTCCTTCCTAGACAGCCCCGCCAGCTATGTGCATTTACTTGGTCCTGCTGGTGGGGGTGTGTCTCAAGTCCAGGAGGACATCTTTTAAAGAGACCCGCTGCAGCATTCCTGACGTATAAATCTGCCCCACATTTGTTAGATTTAGGAGCTCTGAAAATTGCCTCACTTTTTGCTTTTACGTTCAATTGAGAGAAAATAGTTTAGACAATTTCAGAGTTCAGGTGATTTGGGTACTGGTATGGCAAAATGTTTTTAGATGGGCTTTTTAAAAGAGATGATCATTGTTTACTTTTCTTGTGTTTTGATTGCTTTTGATTTTGTTCAGCTTAATAGCTATGTGTTGTATTGTTAATTTTTAGATTTTCTGTTTTCAGATACTGGCTCATTTCTAGCTATTCTCTTATAAACATAATGCAGCCTTCTGCATAAAAGTATTAATATGCCTTTGGGGAAGAAATTGGTGAAGACTTAAACTAGTTTTACAGATAGTTTGCATGAAGTTCTTCAGACCATCAAATTGAATCAGTACCAACAGATTCCATGTATCATGCTTATCTGAATGTCTCTCTCTTTTGTTAAATACAACTATTTTTTCCAAACTGTTCTAACTTGTAGCATTCAAGTAGCTTTCCCAAACTAATACTAGCATTCAATATTCCAAAACATATTTAGCCCTGGGGTATGTAAATATATTAGTTTCTGTAGTTTTGTAAATTTTTATTTATTTGTTCTTATTAGTTTACATCATATCTTTGATCAGATTGTCTGAAAGGGCAAGGATCTTTTATTCCCTTGGGAGTCTCCTTAACTCAAGTACAGGGCTCAATTGAAAAATATGCTCCTGGTAAATTTGATTGACTATCCTCACTGCTCTCTTGTTTCAAAGAAGATTAAAGTTAGCACACAAAATACTCTGGTGTTTTGTTTTTTTTTCTAAAATAAGGTTTCCATGAAAATTGACCAAAAAATAAAAAGCTTTAAGTTATTAGGTCAAAAGTACAGTGACTTGATATCTGTATTTTAATATTTGAGCACCTCAAATGATGAATGAACCAGTGATAATCTTAGTGTTTGAACAGGTACTTAGATGACGGGGGCAGAATGATTTTGTGATGGGTACTGATCATTGTAACAGTTGTTCCCTGTGTTGGATTTCACTTTCTACTTTTCTGTAATGCTGGGCCACTCACAGAATAAGCATTTTACTTTTTGTGCATAATTTATTTGTTTTACCATTGAAAAGAAAGACTGTGAAGCATGTGTTTTGATAGGAGCCCAATGCTGATATTTAGAGTTCTATGGCTGAGTGGCTTTAAGAACATGGATTGGTAAAACATTTACAAATAGTTTATTCTAAAACTGCATTTACTTTTTAAAAAACTTAGTTATTTATTTTTAGAGAGAAGGAAAGGAAGGGAGAAAAAGAGGGAGAGAAACATCCATGTGTGAGAGAGACATCAATTGGTTGCCTTTCACACGCCCCCAGCTGGGGACCTGGACCGCAACCAGGCGTGTGTCCTGACTGGGGATCGAATCCTTGACCTTTTGGTTCGAAGGCCAGCACTCAGTCCACTGACTCACACCAGACAGTGTTGAATGTACTTAGGATCACTTCATTTATAAGCTAACATACTGCTTTTCAGGATAGACTTTCTCTTTGTTGATTTATATATGTTTGCTTTTTTTTCTATCATGGTTTACATTCAACATTATTTTGTATTAGTTGCCGGTATATAGCACAGTGGTTAGACAGTTAGGTACTTTACAAAGTGTTTCCCCCGGTCGTTCTTGTTTTCTTTAGTAGAACAAAGGAAATCATGTATTCTCCAGCCGTGGTACTTTAGGATCTATTCCATGAAATCCAATAACAATAGAGGTCAGTTAGGCATTGTTCTTAGGCGGTCCCTCTCCCTGTTTCGTCTCTTTTTTTTGCTGTTCATCTGAATTAACTCATTTCTTTTGGAAAACAATGTGCCCTGCTTAAATCTTAGTGGGTATTTTTTTAACTAAGAGAATTCTGAAGGTATAATTATACACATATGTAATGACTACTGAGATTTTTAAGTAGAACTTTCTTTCTCGGTGTGGTTGAAATAAGCGTTGTAAATCTCCCTTTCAGATCCATCACATCACGCACAATGGAGGGCTGTACAAGAGACCGTTCAATGAAGCTTTCGAGGAGACGCCCATGCTGGTCGCTGTGCTTACTTATGTGGGGTACGGGGTGCTCACCCTCTTTGGGTATCTTCGCGATTTCCTGAGGCACTGGAGAATTGAGAAGTGTCACCATGCAACGGAAAGAGAAGAACAAAAGGTGATTGTTAGAGGACTTTTAGTTCTGTGAATAGAAGCCTTTTTTAGAAATCTTGCTATTTTCACTCATTTTGTTCTTTAGATATTTTGGTGCACATTAAAATAAAAATATTCCAGATGTAGTAAAAGAAAACATCCCACAAAGAACGTTGACAGCAAGGTTAAAGGCATGAGAAAATAAAGCATTTAACATATTTTAATTTAATCATCACAAGAGCCTATTCCTATTTTATGGATAAGAAAACTAACATTCACAAGTTAAGTAATTTCTCCTAAGCTGCCTCGTTTCAGAGCTAGTGCACAGACACCGCGTGGTGCAGTGCCAGAAGCCGTGTTCTTTCTGTTCACAATGCCATACTGGATCCCAAGTTGTGTCCACAGTCATCTGAAAAGATTGTGTGCTTAGAACTCATGCTATGTTTTCTCACAGACATGTTTTACATACATGTCTGGGTCACAGATCAGTTCCTCTCCCCAAACAAACAAACCCTAAAGAGGAATGTGGCTGAACTACTGTGTTTGTAGAAGCCGATCTTGTGTTAGTAATGGTAAACAGAAGTGACAGTGTCGTCGTTGGGGAGGGAGACCTAGTTCACTTTACTTCTCTCTGTGTGTTCCTTTGTGCCTCTAGAGTTTTGCACAATATACAAGTATTACCTGGTCTCAAAAATGAATTTAGCTAGGGTGAAAATGCCTGATGCGATGAAGAAGAAACTTGTTCTTGGCGTGTGAAATATGGAGAGGTTGTGCTCCAGCCCGGGCAATGTACTCGATTATCGAAGGGAATCAGAAGTTAGCTTCTTTCCCTCTCTCGTCCCTCTGACTTCTGTGTGGTGTTAGAGGAGGGAGGCAGGTGTAGTGGCAGCCGGGTCTCCGCTGAGAGGGCAGCCAGTAAACCGAGGATGGACTGTGGTCACGTGGGGGCATCCAGAAACATCGGGGAGGAAAATGACCTCTCCAGCAACGAGGACGCCCAGACCAATCCGTATATTGATCTAAGATTCTGGCCCTTGGAGAACTCAGGATCCAGGCATTCTGCTCTCTTACCTCAACCATTCTGCACCCTCTCCCGCCCTGGCACCACAAGTTGGCTTTGTTACTCATTGCCCTGAAATGCCTCCACAAGTTAATTTCGTTAAGAAGGTATTTTTTTTTTGAATACCTGATGCAGGCAAGGCCCTGCATTCCGAACTTGATCCAGTTGGCTGAACTAATTCTCATCACCAAGAACCAGAACGAATTAAAAACTTCTTTGACTCTCCCTTTTTTCTTCCTGTGTACGTCCCAGATAAACTTCCTAGCTAGTATGCATCCATAGCCTGTTGCCTTTTTTTTACATCCCTCAGGTGTGGCTTACTTACCGTAACTCAGAGCTTACTGTGCACTTACTGTGTTATGTGGTGCTACAGTTTTGTGTTTACAGGCAGTATTTTGCTCTTAGACTGAATTGGTGGCAGTAACGGCTGGTGGGACCTAAAATTTTATTCACATATTCAAACTAAAAAATCTTTATAGGGACCTCTCATAGTGTCAACACACTGTAGAGACCTAATAAATGACACAGAAGTGGGGGGGGGGGGCGTGCTGACTGTGGTGTAGAGCATCCCTGGTCAGAGGATGGTGTAGGCACAGGTGTGAGGAGTGTTTGGGAGAATGCAGAATGTGGGCGTGTGAGAAATTGTTTCGAATGAGATACTGAGAAGTTTGGTAGGCACTGAGGAGCCCTTCGCAGTTTCTGAGTGGGAGAATGACCAGTTTGCATAGCCGGTGCTCTGTCGAGTGTTACGGAAGGGAGGGAGGGAGGGAGGAAGGAAGGAAGGAAGTGATTCATCTGAATACTTTGTAAAGGAGGACAGTATCTTAGAAACTTGTTTCATGTTTCACAGTAAATTGATCGTTTAAGTATTGGAACTATCTGCGGGTACTTAACTCTGTGTGAAAAAATTGGAACACAGATTTTTTTCCTTCAGTAGTTTCTATTTTTTTGAAGAAATATTGACACTTTGAACTTACGGGCCTTTGCAGAGAGCTCTGTCCAGGTAAACAGTGCTTGAACTGTATGCTGATTTAGAATAAAAAAGTAAACTGCATAGTATGGAGTGAATCAGGAAATAATTCTTGGAGGAAGTAATCAGCAATATTACTTTCAGAGGGAAAGAAAGGATCGTTCAGCCTTATGGGAGATATTGTTTGTTTTCTGATGCTGGATTAGATGCAGTCCAGGGAGAGGCAAATAGAAGGTGTTAACACTGGAGAGAGGTGAGGGAAAGTGCTTGCTTGGGATCATAAATGCAAATATAATGCTGCCACTTCCTTGTTTCACTTAGTGAGTGGTGTTCATAACCACATCTTCATTTTCTTTCTCGTTTCGTTACAAAGGAGAGCCCATTTTAACTGTTTATGTTAGTTCTTATGAAACCAGAAAGTTGATGTTTGTACTGCTTGTCACTGCCCAGCCCATGAGTGAAGACAAGGTGTTTGAATCTCTGTGGGTGTTCTGTTCAGATGCTGGTGAGCTGAAAAGAATGAGAAGACAGTGGGTTGGTTATATGCCCTGAAACCCACATTAACCTCTTAACTGGGCAAGAGTTGCAGTCTGGTGGCGATTTTCCTCGTACTTCTTTATTTGCGTCATGGATGTTCCCTCCCTGGAACACGGAGGCTCAGATACCATCTCTATGGCTTGCAGACCCTGTCAGCTATCACGAGGCTAACATCTTTAACTCTTGAGTTCTCTTATCGCTTAGTATGTTTTGGATAGAACTGAATCATTCAGTCCTATTAATAGAGATAGTTAGCATGAGTTTGTTCTATTTTATATATAGTGCATAAAATTCTTGGAATTCTTTGCTACTTTGTCCTTATAGTGCTGTTTTGGATGAGAGTGTTGTTTTTACCAGTCTGTGGTTTATTTCTTTTTTGTGTGAGATGAAGCTAGTAGTCCAGAAAACATGTATGTGATAGACAAAGCAAAAGCTTGAATTAATGAAAATGTTCTAATAGATAGGAAATACCTAGAAATCTAAGGAGGAATTTATGGTAAGAAGTTACCACACACTTACTAAATTTTAAACTAACACTTTGCCTCTACAGTTTGTTCATGATCAAATATTCAGAAATGGAAGGGATAGGATAGTGGGAAGGGACGTTATGTGTCCGTATCCTGATACGTTTGATTTTCAAGGTACAAAAGAAGGAATTGATTGAAATATATTCATAGGATTTGTGGAAGGATTTTATTTTTTAAAGATTTTATTTATTTGGAGACAGAGGAGAAGGGAGCAAATCCAGATCGATTACTTCTTGCCAACCTCCACTCTCACCCAGGCGTCATCTCCTACCATAGCCCCTCACTCGTCTGCTCCAGCCGCCTGGGCGCCTTGCCGTCCCGAACACACCAAGGATGCTCCTGCCTCACTGCCCGTGGGCTTGCTGCTCCCCGGACAGGAGAGCTCTTCCTCCAGAGAGCATCAAGGATAATTCTCTCACTTCCTTTTCCTCTTTGCTCTGCCCGGCGACCCTAGCTAGATTTTAGCATGACTTCAGTGTTTTACATCCGCCTTCCTTGTTTGATTTCCGTTTCCATTGGCATTTTTCATTCACATACTTTGTATTTTACACATTTTTCTCGTGTAGCGTCTGTTGTTATCTTTTTATTTACTACTCTATACCTAGTGTACAGAAGAGTGCTTGGCACATACTAGGTATTCAGTAAATGTTTCACATAGGAATGCCATGGTAAGTGGTGGCAATAACAACAAAAATTTTGAGTCTTTCGAAGTATTTACAGTCAGGTTGTGTGTGTGTGTGTAATACAAAGCCATGTAACAAACACATAGATGACTCAGTTTTAGGTGTAGGGGAAAAAAGTATGTGTCTTTAATCTTGAAATCTCACTGTATGCCTTTAAGGACAGCATAGAATAGCAAGGAAGTAGCTTCCTGCTTATAGTATTTTTTAAAAGTTTTTTTTAAATTTATTTATCTTTAGAGAGTAAGGGAAGGAGAGAAGGAGAGAAATATCAATGTATGGTTGCTTCTGGTGTGTCCCCTGCTGGGAACTGGCCTGCAACCCAGGCATGTGCCCTGACTGGGAATTGAACCGCGATCGCCTGGTTCGCAGGGCTGCACTCTATCCACTGAGCTACACCAGTCAGGGCCCTGCTTATAGTATTAAAAACAGGAATTATACTGTCCCTATAAGTCAAACACTAGTTAATAGGGAGAACACTTAATTGTGGCTCAAAGCCTTTAATCACCAGTTTCAACGGCCTTTCACGGGTTATTTCACCTAGTTTTCTTCATTAAATGGAAGTAAAGACAACACTGATGGTTTATAAAATAAATACTCCTAGTTGTATACTCCTAGTTGCTTTTAAACCATAGGATGACTAAATACTCCTAGTTGCTTTTAAACCAAATACTCCTAGTTGCTTTTAAACCATAGGATGACTCCAATTTCAACACTTCTTCAGGTGGAAATTATTTGGGATTTTAAAATTCTCTTAGTTTAAATTTTGAAACAATCTTGTCATGTTTTAGCCATTTCTATGTATATCTTACAGAGTTATTTCCTTCTCTAGTAAAGATGTTGCCATAATAGAAATTCAAACACCACGGGACCTTTTTCCACTAGCCTGTCTTTGGTACACAGTATTCTGTTTATCATCATCAGATGCCTTGAAATATTTCCACAGTTCTCAGCTTTTCAGAGGAAGCTTCCTTGTCATGAGAGCCATAGTCCTTCTGGACAGTAGACTCTGGAGTTTATCTGGAGATATTTGGAAAACTCTGTATTTGCAGTCATAACTTATGATAGCCTATTCTCACACCACAAGTCATGTAAACACATTATTCAGCTTTACTTTTCCACCCCTGCTGTGGTGTTTATATTCCAGTAGACTCTGGACAGTAGACTCTGGAGTTTATCTGGAGATATTTGGAAAACTCTGTATTTGCAGTCATAACTTATGATAGCCTATTCTCACACCACAAGTCATGTAAACACATTATTCAGCTTTACTTTTCCACCCCTGCTGTGGTGTTTATATTCCAGTCAACTGCTGTGATGGCAGGGTGGGTGGGTGGGCGGGTGGGTGGGTGTGTGTGTGTGTGTGTGTGTGTGTGTTTGTGTGTGTGTGTACTGGCTGAAACATTAAATGTAAGGTTTTCACTAATTGAATTTTCTTGTGGAGGAGAATAATTTATTGATTAGAGAAGTTGTACATGTCATTGTTCCAAATAATTGTTAAATTTGGTAATTTACATTTCATTTCCAAGTTGTATTTTCTAAGAACTCTATCGCATCTCACTGACCCCTCACTGATGTTAGCAGTGTAAAAAGTACACTTTTTGTTGAAGAATGAGGGTGCATTTTTCATAAAGAAATCAAGTTTTGGTGACATACCGGGTGATTTAGGGACGGAGTAGACGAGTCAGAATGCATTGAGTTGTTGGTGCCAAGCCACTCACGCTCCTGCTCACTTCCCTTGTGCTCACCGGGGAGAGTCACACCTGCGTCCTTGGCAGCACAGCAGGGTTCCCAGTCACGGGCTGCCAGCTTGATTGCCAGCAGTTGAAACTGAGTATTTAATATATGCCTGGGGCGTCCTCTAACATGGAAGGAGGAGGGGCAGAGTCACTGACAGGAACAGAACCCTTTTTCTTTTCTAGGAGCTCCCGAAAGGTATGACTAGATTGAACTGGAGAGTGAATGATTTCTTCTAATAGGGAACTTTTTGGTTTACTTTTTGCTTTTTTATTTTTTAGGGAAAACTCACATAACTTAAAATTAACCATATTAAAGTGAACAATTCATTGACATTTACTACATTTACAGTGTTGTGCAACCATTTCCTCTATCTGGCCCCAGAACATGTTATCACTCCAAAAGGAGACCCATTAAGCAGTCACTGCCTGTTAGCCCAGGCTCTTAGCCCAGAGAGCAGCAACCACTAAGCTGTGTTCTGTTTCCATGGTTTTAACTATTCTTGATATTTCATGCAGATAGAATCATGTACTTTGTAACCTTCTGTGACTGGCTTTTTTCACTTAAGATTTTGAGGTTCATCCATCTTGTGGCATGTACCTGCGCTTCTTTTCTTTTAATGATTGACTATTATTCCATTGTGTGTGTAGACCCCATTTTGATTACCCATTCATCTATTGGTGAACACATGGATTGTTACCACCTTTGGCTGTTGTGAATAGTGCTGTTATAAACATTTGTGTACTCGTTTAAATATGTTTCCAATTCTTTTGGGTATATACAAAAATGGAGTTACTTGGAAATTCATGTTTACCTTTTGGAGAAACCATCAAACGTTTTTTCTACTGTGGCTGCATCATTTTATCCTCTGACATTCAATGTATGATGCTTGTTCTTAATATCTTATAGTTGTATATTTTACATTTAAGACTTTGATTCATTTTGAGTTAATTTCTGTATGAGATGTAAGGTTTAGGTCAAGTTTTCTTATTTTTTTTGGTGTTATGGATATCTAATTATCTCAGTGAGAATGTTGTTTTTTAAAATAAGTATTTTGTTTAAAAAGAGTCTAAATACCATATATTCTCAGGCCAAGATGGAGGTGTAGGTAGATATTTTTTGCCTCCTCGCACAACCCAGAAAAGGGCAACATCAAATATAAAAACAAAAAACAACCAGAGCCGATGGAAAATGGTACGGTGTGGAAGTCCAGCAACCAAGGAATGAAAGAAGGTACTTTCATCCAGACCCATAGGAGGGGTGAAGACTGGCAGCCAGGGTGGGGAGGATTCATGGCAAGGCGACGCCTGGCAGCGGGTGGCCCCACATTTGTGTACACATAAATCAGGATGAATGACTGGGGAGCAATACGGGCTGCACAACCCAGGGTTCCACTGTGGGAATAGGAAGCCTCAAACATGTGAATAAAAAAACTTGTAGGAGTTGAGGCAGCAGGAGAAACTCTCAGCCTCACAGGAGAGTTTATTGGAGAGATCCACAAGGTCTTAGAATGTACACAAGCCCATCTTCCCCCACCCCCACCAAGAATTAAGCCCTGGCTGGTGTAGCTCAGTGGATTGAGCGTGAGCCTGCGAACCAAAGGATCGCGGTTCGATTCCCAGTCAGGGCACATGCCTGGGTTGCAGGCCAGTTCCCAGCAGGGGACCCACGAGAGGCAACCATACATTGATGTTTCCCTCTCTCCTTCCCTTCCCCTCTAGAGATAAATAAAATCTTTTTTAAAAAAAAGAAGCTGATTTGCTTGTGGGTAGTGGAAGAAGTGACTGAAAGCCAATTGAGAACTGAGCAAGTAGCATTGTTCCCTCTCAGACCACTCCCCCACATACATTGCCACAATGCAGTGACCTGGGTTGCCCCACCCTAGTGAACACCTAAGGCTCCACTGTTTACTATGTAACAGGCACAAGGAGACAAAAAAAATATGGCTCAAATGAAGGAACAGATCAAAACTCCAAAAATAGAACCAAGGGCTGAAGAGATAGCCAACCTATCAGATGCAGACTTCAAAACACTGGTAATCAAGATGCTCACTGAAATGATTGAATAGGGTCGCAAAGAAAAAGGAAAAAATAAAGGCTATGCAAAGTGAAATAAGGAAAAATATACAGGGAACCAACAGTGAAGGGAAGGAAAGTGGGACTCAAATCAATGATTTGGACAGAAGGAAGAAAGAAACATTCAACCAGAACAAAATGAAGAAACAAAAATTCACAAAAATTAGGAGAGGCTTAGGGACCTCCAGGACAACTTAATGTTCCAACATCCGAATCACAGAAGTGCCAGAAGGAGAAGAGGAAATCAAAAAATTAAAAACTTCTGTGAAAAAAATAATGAAGGAGAACTTCCCCAATCTGGCAAAGGAAATAGACTTCCAGGAAGTCCAGGAAGCTCAGAGAGTCCCAAACAAGTTAGACCCAAGGAGGAACACATCAGGCACATCATAATTACATTCGCCAAGATAAAGATAATGAGAGAATCTTAAAAACAGTAAGAGAAAAAGAGACAGTTATGTACAAAGGTGTTCCCATGAGAATATCAGCTGATTTCTCAAAAGAAATCTTACAGGCAAGAAGGGGCTGGAAAGAAATATTCCAAGTCATGAGAGACAAAGACCTACATCCAAGATTACTCTATCCAGCCAAGCTTTCCTTTAGAATGGAAGGGCAGATAAAGTGCTTCCCAGATAAGGTCAAGTTAAAGGACTTCATCATCACCAAGCCCTTACTATATGAAATGTTAAAGGGACTTATCTAAGAAAAAGAAGAAGATAAAAAATATGAACAGTAAAATGACAACAAACTCACAACTATCAACAACTGAACGTAAAAAAAACAAAAACAACCTAGGCAAGCAACTAGAACAGGAACAGAATCACAGAAATGGAGATTACATGGAGGGTTATCAGTGGGGAGGGGAGAGGGTGATAATAGGGGAAAAGGTACAGGAGATAAGCATGAATGGAAGATACAAAATAGATAGGGGGAGGTTAAGAAAAGTATGGGAAATGGAGAAGCAAAAGAACTTACATGTATGACCTGTGGACATGAACTAAGGTGGGGGAATGTTGGTGGGAGGGGGCTACAGGGCAGAGGGGAATAAAGGGGAGGAAAAAATGGGACAACTGTGACAGTATAATCAATAAAATGTATTTTAAAAATTAGTACCATATGCTGTCACTTACCCTGTTTTTCTTTGCTTAACACAGTTTGAATAGAAGCAAAGCTATTTCATGGTTCTGATTTGTTCTTTAAAGACTTTGTACTGACTGCGAGAGTTAGTTCACTTTGACATTTTTTCCCCTTCACTGGGCACAATAGGTCAAGGTTGGAGCTATAAATCATTTTGACACTGAGAAGGACGAACTATTTCTGAGCATGTTTTCTAAGATTTCCACCTGAACATAAAAGCAGTGACTGTGTGCCTGAAATGTTCATTTTTGAGAGAAGTTTTACCCTTTGATACATTGAGATTTGTGCCTTAGACTCTAAAATAAGTAAAAGTTACTAAGGTACAACTGGGTCCACTTTGGAGCAGTGCCAGAGACTTCGTTTCTGCTATATCACTGAATTGTGACTTCAGCAAGTTTTATTCTTTTAATGTATAAAAGACAGGTAGTAACTGATTAAATATTTATTTCTCAAAAATAATCACAGGGAATGTGCTTTTGAAACAGTCAAGTTTCAGTGGAGTAAACTGAAATCACTGAAAGTTAAGCCAACAGGGAATTGAGCACTTAGAACTTGGTGGAGGGTGTGGAGCAGTGAAGTGCGGGCCTCCCTCCCCTAAGCAAGCAGCCACCCCAAATTGGGACACTGGTCCTGCCATGAGTACTGCTGTTGCCGCCACCATGGCCAGCCACTGCTCACCCACAAAGCCGGTGCATAGGCAGGAATGTGGGATCTAGCTGGGGCTGCCATCCTGAAGCTCTGTGAGAGCTCGTGTCCTGCACTGGTGTAAAACAGCAGCTTCTGTCTCCCACCGGTAGGATCTGTGCCACATCCACAGCCCTGTCGCGTCCCTGTCGTGAGGGTATCTGGGAAATACTGTTTTCAGCCTTCCCGTTTCTATGTGCATGCACATGCATTTGCAGAAGAAGACCGGAAGTTTGCCAAGGCCAAGAGCACAGTGGTGTGACATGCCTTATATGCTTCCGAGAGAATTTCCGATTTAGCAGCAGCACAGAACAGGCAGCAGTGTGGCATTGTGGTTAGGAGCACAGACTCTGGAATCAGAAGACCTGGATCAGTTCCTGGCTTTGCTTTTGACTCGTTCCCTAACTGGGAAAGCCATTTTGCCTCTCAAAAAATGGGAGTAATGGTTTGTGTAAGAGGGTGCAGGGATATTTAAGAGAAAATATATAAAAAGGACATATATAAGTTCTCAGTGAGTGAGAACTATTTTTGCTATCGACATGGTTATTTATCATCTTTATCTTCATCATTTAGAAGTATTTGTACATCAGTGTTGGCCAGAATTGCTCTCGACAAACATGTACTGTTGTTCTAAAGTCAACTTCTGAAAGTGGTAGCACCCAGCCTTTTCCCCTGTGACCTTAAGGCCTACGGGGACACTTGAATATATGGTACTTCTTTATTTTAAACAATATAGGATGTTTTTTAGGAGACTCACCTCAAATAGGCTTAAATAGTATATTTAAATGGATATTCACTGGCCAATTATTGAGATGACCTCAGACTACTTTTGGTAAGTTGTTCAGCAATCCTTGATTAACAAATCCTTAAATTTGACTTTTTCTCTTTGGAGCTAGAGGCTAGAAGTCACTTAACGGGTGAGTTCTTCAAGCCCAGAAATCCAGAGCGTAGTCTCAGCTAAGTATTGTTGTTCTCTACTTACCATGTCTGGTGCTAATGTAATGGGGTTTGCGAGGATCTTCAGGAAGAGTGCCCTTGAAGAGTGCACCCTGAAGGCTACAGCTTGACTGTCATTGCCGTCACCTACCAGTTAGGCCCGCTCTCTGGGCAAGCATCCTGTAGAGTGCTTGTCATCCTGTGCTCTAACTGTGTGCCTGTCCACCGCACGGGAGGTCCTGGGGAGTGTGGAGGTTGTCTTGCTCATTTTTATCCTCAGTGCTTAGTTTAGTGCCTGGAGAGTCCTGCTCAGTAAATGTTTAGTGACTAAGCGAGTGAGTATTCGGTTGGCCCTGACTAAAATCATATCACAGTGACTAAACTGAGAAGGAAGAAGAGGGGTATGGGGAGTGAGCTGGAGGGATGGGATGTGGAGACGGGCGAGGGTAGGAATTAGTGGGGGTGTCATTTGTGGGACAGAGAACTGTTTTGTTCTTTAATGTGTCCTGAGTCTAGCCGAGAATCCAACATATATTGAGTCTCTAGTAAAAGGTATTTGAATGAGTGGATGAAAAGATAAGTCCTATAGTTTAACCCTAGAATATTTAAAGTATATTTAAAGTCCTAGAATATTTAAAGTATATGAAACGTTTTTGGAAAGAGACGTTCATGCTGCCTAGAACTGGAACCTCAGATAGCAACTCCTTCCTGTCCCCTCTCTTAGCATTGCTAGGCTGCAGGGAGCTGGTTAGCTGCCCTTCGCCTCTCTCTGCCTGACTTTAACTGCATTTCAAGCTGCTACCCTGGAACTTAGCTAGGGGGTGAAGGGAATCCTCTTTTCTACAATTCGCCCCACCTGCTTTTGATCTCTGACATCCCTCCCAGTCAGTTTGTTCCCATCTTGGGGACTTAATTCTTCTATCTTTTAATGAAAAGAAGAGGTGGAACTCCCTGACTTTGGCAGTTTCTTTTTAGGAGATTGGAATCCATCTCTTCCTTGCTAGTCACAGACAGCTTTGTCTCTGGTTACCCAAAGGTCTGCCTCATTCTACCCTTTGTCTGCCTTGGAGTTTGATAACCCTCATGGGAAATAGGACCAGACACGCTTAAGTTTCTTCTGATGCTTATATTGTAAAAACAAAAAATATTGCTCTCCATTGCTAATAAAATTTTGTGATAGAGCATTTGTTTAGTAAGATTAGAAAGAAAAGAGATCAAGAAGAGTTATTACTGTTTATTCTAAGGGAACATAACCAAGGATTGGAGACAAGCTTTTTGTTTTTTTCCTTTGGAAAATAAATCCATGGATATCTCTTTTCCAATTGTTATTCATCGTATTCTTTTTTCTTAACAATAGACATTTATTTTCTCACGCTTCTGGAGACCGGAAGACCAAGGTCAAGGTGCCAGCAGGGTTGGTTTCTGGTGAGGCTTCTCACTGTTTCCAGATGTGCCTCCTTACTGTGTTCTTCCATGGCCTTTTCCGTGCGCAGGTGCGCGAGAGCGAGCGAGCTCTGGTGTCTCCTCCTGTGAGGTTGCCAGTTCGTTGGATTAGGGTCTCACCCTTAGGCCTCATTTAACATTACTGCTGCAAAGGCCCTGTCTCCACATATGGTCACATTGGGGGCTTGACCTTCAACATACGAATTTTGGAGGAGGGGGGAATAACACAATTTAGTCATACTAGATGTGAAATATGGCAGTCTGGACATTTTGATGTTGTCTGTTATTTGGTAAAATTTGAGAAAGAAAGGACGTCAGGGAAGATTTCTAAAAGAAGTTTTTATGTAATATTAAGATCTTAAAATATTGGTGATATACAGTTACTTATCATTTGTCCTGAGGGTGATATTTTTTAGTGTAGACATTCATCAGTGATTGTTCTTTGGATAAGTCCCCGTTGCCAACTGTAGCCTAAAATGCTGACTGGGGACAACAGTTATTGCTCACACGGGACCTCTGAGACCTCCTCTCCAGTTTCAGGCTGTAGCTCCCACAGCAGAGCCCAGTCCTCTGATGTCACATCTGTAGGCGGCCTCCGTTCCCCACTCCTGCATGTGCATTTCACACCTCCTGCGCTGGCCTGTGCACCCCGACCGGAACTCCCCTTTCACCAGCACATCTGTGCAACTGCCCCGTCTGCTCTTACCCTCAGTCTGTCCTCCGGCTGAGGACCAAAGGCCAGTTCCCCTCTGGATTCCGCTTCCCTCTTCCTTCTCAGCCACCTGGGCTCATCACTTCTCCTTTGCATCTTCCACTCTTCCTTTCTTCTGGATTGTTCCATCTGCATTGCTCTAGTCCATCACTTTGATTTATTTTTTTAAATACTTTTTTGTTTTCAATGGTCATGGCTGCTTCTGTATCTCTTTAGTTGTAGGACTCCTGTGGAGCTAGATTACAGTCAGTTCTCTGTGACAGTTGTTTTGTAGTTGAGTTGTCATTTTGATGTGGTCACGGGAGGGTGCCAGGACCACATTTACCCACGTGGTTGCCTTGACCAGAAGCCCCGTTTGTCAGATTCTTGTCAGAAGAGGAGACTGTCAAAAGGCACATGCTATTGAAGTAATAAATTTCCAATTGTGATAGACATATCATTTATAGACGTTTTCTCAAAGAAATGTCAATGTTAAAACCAATTGCAAGAGAGATGGTATCACGTACTGCAAATTCTTAAGAGTACTTTCTGACTCAGCTGGGCCTTTGCAAACAAATTTTAGCTACTGTGAGGCTTATTTAGTAGGCATTTTAGAGTTCAATATCATAGAAGGTTATTAATACTAAAGTTTTATCTAGAGCCTTCTTTAGCAATGAAAATCTTTTAACTAAAATGAGGCATCACCTTGGTTGGTGTAGCTCAGTGGATTGAGCACCGGCCTGCCAACCAGACGATCACGGTTCGATTCCCAGTCAGGGGACATGCCTGGGTTGCAGGCCAGTTCCCAGCAGGGGCCAGTTCCCAGCAGGGGATGCATGAGAAGCAACCATACATTGATGTTTCTCTTCCTCTCTCCTCTCCTTCCCTTCCCCTCCCCTCCAAACATAAATAAATAAAATATTTAAAATAAAATAAAATAAAATAAAATGAGGCATCAACTTCAAATGTCTTTGATTAGCTTATTTACTAGATTAATTTAGATTAGCACCAAGTCTGGACCTGAGGGTAGAGCTCAGTGGTTTTCTGACTGTAGTAAACTGTAGTACAGTTTGTTTTTTTGTCTTTGTTTTACTCTTTACCTTCAGGAATTAAGTAGATTCTATGTGGTCTGGCCATGTGTATTCTAAGAGTGGTCAAACCACATGGGAAATAGCACATAATTCATTCATTTTAGCTCCACTGTGACTTCATTTTTTACAGACTTAATTTTAGTATAATGTAATTTCCTGGAGGAAAGAAGGGCTTTAAAGGTCTGTGGTCATGGAAATTCATTTTTGAGAATTTTGTAATATATTTTTTTAAATTTTTATAAAAACTCCCAGCTAAGGAAAGAAATAGGAGATAGGGTTGTTTTTATAAGCTACTTCTTAGTGTTTCTTGTTTATCATTTTTCTTTGAATTTGTTTCATTTTGATTCTTGAAAATATGCCAAGAATGGAATCTTAGTTTTGGAGTTATTTTCTTACTTAAAGCTGGAATTACAGGTTTTTTTATGGCAATTCCCCACGTCTGTGTTTTACTTGAGGTAGCAGGCAGAAGAGCAATCTTTTTGAGTTTATTAGGAAGGAAAACCATTGAATGATAGAAATGTACAACCAAGTTTTATGAGACCTACTTTATTAGTTAAATTCTTTGCCTCTGTATTCATGTAATCAGGTAGTTATTTGCAACCATTTCTTATAGGGTAGCCATCAAAGCTACATGGCTTTTACCTGATTGGGTTGTTTTAAAGTAAACAGAATTTATGCCTTTCAAGAATGTTTTTCATATCTGTTAATTAAGTGAAATTGACTTTTCAATCTTAAGTGCCCTTGCAGTATGAAAAGGGAAGTTGTAAAGTTTTAAAAAGTGACTCAGTTAAGTTCATTGTATTTCGCCATTCGTTGGCAGGACTTTGTGTCATTGTATCAGGATTTTGAAAACTTCTATACGAGGAACCTCTACATGAGGATTAGAGACAACTGGAATCGGCCCATCTGCAGCGTGCCTGGGGCCCGGGTGGACATCATGGAGAGAGAGTCTCGTGATTACAACTGGTCGTTCAGGTGAGTCTTGTTTGGGACATTATTTCTTAACAACAAAAAAGGAGCTTTTTCACTTCAGAAAATACTCTGTTGCAAATGTAACCATAGAAACAGCAGAAGCTGAGACATTTAAAATACATTTTTTATTAGTTTGCTATATTGTTGGCTTATGGTTGAAACCAAAATTTGACCTAATCAAACAAAATAAAGGACAAAGACAAACTGCCTTTTTCTATTACACCACTTCCCAGCGTCAAGTATCGGAATTTATTTCTGCATATTTTGGTTTCTCAAAGATTCAAGGTTATGTGGAGTGTTTTTACTTAAATGAATTGTGTAGTTTAGAAAGCTTTTTATATTCGTAAAATTTTATTTTGTTAATTAGATAGCTCAAGTATTATACAATTGCATTGTCATTTTTTGTTTAAAAAGACAAGCAATACAAATAAATTGAAACTCCCCCAGGACAGCGTCCACTGTCCCTCTGTAAATCCACTCCCTGGAGGTAATCGGTGCTGTCAGTTTGTTGTGTATTATCTCTCCGTATGTTTTCTGTGGGGCAGTGTATGTACTAGGGCTACACACATAGGTAGTTTTTCAATTTACGAAACGGCATCATATGTAGGAATCATATTACATCTTGTTTTTTACTTGCTACCATATCGGTAACATCCTTCTTGTGTATATCTGCAGCAAGCTCATTATTTGTAGTGGCTCCTGAGTGTCCTACTGTATTGATGGCTGCGGTGCATACATGCAGCTTAGGCTGCATCATCCTGTGCTAAAGGTGAAAGTCTCAAGGTGAAAGATGAGCAGTTCATTTCTTGTCCTCACTTCAGGGGTCTCTGAACCATGTCATCCTCACTTAGGGGGCCACCTTGAGCTTCCACAGTTTGGAATGTCACTGGTTTGTGTGCCTGGAAAAGGGAAGTGGTCAGCTGTGTAGTGTCTCTGTGGTCCATTGTGTAGGCATTACATTGCCGAGTCAAAGAGTTTGTATATCTTTTCATGGATAAGTTCTACCAAACTGCCTTCAAAGAAAAGTACTGACTGACATTCTTATCTACAGTGCACAAAACTGCCCTGGCCAACACTAGATATGGTCAGTTTTTAAATATTTATCATTACTGATCAATGAAAACTCGTATTTTTAACTTTCATTTTGCTTACTGGTAGTGAATTTGAGCTACTTTTTATTTAGACCATATTCTCTCTACTTCCTATGCATAGTGCTTCCTTTGGTATTTATTGTCACATGTAGGCATTTGACTTGCTTGTGGGTTTCATGAACTTTCTTGCTATTGAAATACAGGTACACAGGGAATACAATTAAAGGTGTTATAAACATGGGTTCCTACAACTATCTTGGATTTGCACGGAATACTGGATCATGTCAAGAGGCAGCTGCCAGAGTCCTAGAGGAGTATGGAGTTGGTGTCTGCAGCACTCGGCAGGAAATTGGTGAGTGTAGGCTAGGTTGGGCTCGCTGATAGTCTCAACTTTTTTACTCAGGAGGGAATAATACTGATAGAGAACTAGAATATTACGTACCCAAGTACATGCTTGGCCATGTAGTTTATATCAAGTAAAGAATGCTTTATTTTTCTAAACTGATGGATGATTTTAGTGCTTTCAACACACTTTGAGATATATTTATCTTTTCCATTATGTCATACATACAGAATATCTCTAGAAAAGTTCTGTACTATTGTTCCATTTATAACTTTAATGTTGACTTTATTGACTTTTGCAAATGGTAGTGGTTAACGAGCACCATTAATGTCTGAGCCCGTGAGCATATGAAGGTTAATCTATTTCTATACTGGTAACTGGGGCTAATAATAATTCCTGCCTTATAGGACTATTTGAAGGTTTAAATAGGCTAATTCGTGTAAAGTGCTTGCAAAATGGTAAATATTCAATAAATGCTAACTATTTTTACTAGTAGTATAAGTCTATAAAATGTAAGAGATAACAGATTCATGTAAAGAGACTTCATTTGTTTAGCTAAAAGGAAGATTCCAGATTCTTCCATCCAGAGACTGATACCATAAAAGTCACAAGGCACCTTTCTGAATATTTACTACTGTGAATCACACCAAAACTTACTGGATTAAAACAGTGACTCATTGTTATTTCTTGTGGGTCTAGAGACTGGCAAGTACAGCAGGGTTGTCCTCACTCAGGGTCCCCAGTGATGTGGTTAAGGGAGCACTGGCAACATACAGAAATCACACATCTTTGTGACACTTGATATTTTATAATGTGCTTGAACATATTATCTCTCTTGATCCTCGTAACATGTCACGAGGTAGATAGAGCAAATATTACTATTGGTATTTAACAGAGGAGAAACTGAGGCCCACAGAGGTTAAATGACTTCATTAAGCTTTAAGGACACTCAGCATCCAAGTTCAGCAGTCTCAACATCTTTTGTCTTTGCCTGTAGCCAGTCTCCCTAGTCAGTATTATTCCATCCTTAAGGAATTGAGTACCAGCGTAAACAATACAAACTTGCTAGTCAGATCTAAGTGAGAGAAGGTGCTAAACTGTCTTTTGCTGTGTAACAAACCATTCCAAAGCTTAGTGACATAAAACAGAAACATACATTTATTTCCTTGTGATTCTGCAGTTTGGTGAGGGATTGACATTGATCTCAGCTCTATGATGTGTAGGGCAGGTCATTATGACTGAGGATGGAGTATCCAAGATGGCTTCACCCTCATGTCTGCACCTCAGCTGGGCAGTGGGACAAGCTTAGGGCTGGCTGCACCCTCCCCTTAGTCTTTATTCTCCAGAGTCCCTTTCTGTCCATAGTCTCTTTTTATAACAGGCTAGTTAGATTAGTATGTGTGGCAACTAACTTCAAAAGTATAAAAGCAAATGTTTCCAGGCCTCCTAGGCCTAGATGTGGACCTACCATGTGGGAACAGGAATTGGAAGAATGGTGTGTGCACCGGCTCGCAGTGCCCACAGTGTCATGGATGAGACATGAGACAAATTCACACGGGCTACTGAATCCTGTGGAGGAAAAGGGACCACACGGCTACTCCCTCAAGGCAGGGCGCACCTCAGAGTGGCTTGGCCACCCTCTCAAGGGAAGAGCGCACTGACCCTTGCCTAGACAGGCTTTTATTGAGTTTAATTTGCACAGGAATACAGGTACAGCTTATTAATTGTCAAGCAGTAAGGATCAAACAATAGATAGTATACTATTATGCTAAAAGCCCTGAAGAACTATTATGGCTTCCTCTGAGTCAGGGTCTATCAGCTAATAGGCTACAAA
The DNA here is from genome assembly GCF_014824575.4 of Sturnira hondurensis. Lineage (NCBI taxonomy): Eukaryota > Metazoa > Chordata > Mammalia > Chiroptera > Phyllostomidae > Sturnira > Sturnira hondurensis. The sequence continues at coordinate 18,506,933 of NW_028093774.1, forward strand.
ACTTTGGGAAACAAACTCATTTCCTGCTCGGGTCTTTATCATTTAATTAAGAGCATTCTTAGCAAAGTAGGCCTCACAGGATTTTACACATCCTTTCTCAGGCCTGATCACCCAGGGAGCCAACCATTCCCAGCACAGGGCCCTCTGTCATTGTTTCAGGCTTAAGTCAGGCAGAGGAGGCAGATAGCCGAGGAATTTTCTGAGATTTCTGCTGGACTCAAGGGAGTCAGGCTTTATCAAAGCCAAGGGGCGAGGGTCCATCACCCCTTTTCTCCATGCCCCCCAAGTCCTTCCCTGGGACCTCCATGTGATCGTGCCTGTCTTAGGTTGTTCCCTCCTTGGAGAATCTTACCCATCATTGGCTAACCAATCAAGCATCGGGGGCCAGTTATGGATGAAGTAAAAGGAGCAAAAGCGGTGCACCCACCAGGGAGATAAGCTTTGTCTCCTTAGTGGCTTATGGTCCAAAGGTCACTCACTCAGCCTCAGCCATGGTGGGGTTACAGCTCCTGAAACCAGGCAGGGGTTCCCAACGGGAGAAATTGTTGGCAGTCCTCTTACAGAAATTCTACCACAGGTGCTGAATCTCAGTTTAACTGTTGTGCTGTTTATGAGCCGTTACTCTTCATAGTACTGACTTTTTTATACCTTAGTCTGAAAGGTTATAACATGTAGACTACGATTTCTTTTCTATTACATGTAATGCTATATTAGTTTCTGGTGTATACATTGACGAGACATGATATAGCTTCCTAAGTGATCAGCCTGATAAATCTCACACCCGTCTTGACACCATATATACTTAATAGAATATTATTGACTGTGTACTCTGTGTTGTACTTTGCATCCCCATGACTTTTCTTTAACTACCAATTTGTATTTCTTAATCCTTCACCTTTTTCACCCATCCACAACCCATCTCCTATCTGGCAACCATCAAAATGTTCTCTGTATCTGTGAGTTTCTGTTCTGCTTATTCATTTATTTTGTTTTTTAGTTTCAATGTATTTATTACCATTTTACTGATCATATTTTGCTCTTTTTTCCCCCTCTTCTTAAAAAAGACCCTCTGACATTTCGTATACTACTAATTTGGTGCCGGTGAACTCCTTTAACTTTTTCTTGTCTGGGAAGCTCTTTATCTGACCTTTGATTCTCAGTGATAGCTTTACTGGGTAGGTCCTCGCTTTTTATCATTTGGAATACTTCTTGCAATCTCTTCTGGCCTGCAGAGTTTCTGTTAAGAAATCAGCTGACAATCTTATGGGAACTCCCTTATAAACAACTAAATGCTTTACTTTTGCTGCTTTCAAGAATCTCTTTGTAACCTTTGGCATTTTAATTATGATGTATGTGGCTGGGTGAGGTTCTCTTTGGGTTCATCTTGTTTGGGACTCTGTGCTTCCTGAACTTACATGTCTATTTCCATCACCAGCTCAGGGAATTTTTCTGTTGTAATTTTTCCAAATACATTTTCAATTTCTTGCTCTCTCTTTTTTCCTTCTAGCACCCCTGATTCCCTGTAAATTATTGTTCATTTCAGTTAGTATATCCTTTATTTTTGACTGATTTTTAAATGGTTTTCATGTCTTTTTTTGTGCTGTTCAAGTTTTCTCTAAGTTCATCTACTCTTCCCCTAAGTTCATTCAGCATCCTTATAACCAATGTTTTAAAATCTATATCTAGTAAATGGCTTGTCTCATTTTTTAGTTCTTTTTCTGGAATTTTGTTCTTTTCTTTTATTTGGAACATGTTTCTTTGTCTCCTCATTTTGGCAGCCTCTCTGTGTTTGTTTCTGTATATTAGGTAGAGCTGCTATGTTTCCCAGCCTTGGTAGAGTAGCCTAATGCAGTGGGTGTCCTGTAGGGTCCAATGGCACAGCCTCCCTTTCACCTGAGCTGGGCACTGCAGGTGCACACATCCCATACACCTTTTTGTTGTAGTTGAGCCTTGCTGTTGACACATCAGTGGGAGGGATTTACCCCAGGCTGAATGGCTGCAAGCACCATGGAGGACCAGCTATGCAGGGGCCCACACCACAGAGCAGGACTTACTTCAGAAGGGCTCTGGTGCCCAGAGTCCTCTCCTTGAGTGTGTCTCTTGTGGAGGTGGTGGGGTGGTGCTTCAGTGTGGTCTGAAGCCGTCCACTGGGTGCACAGGCTCTGGGGCCTCCCAGGATGTTCAGACCAAGGTCAACTGCTACTTGTGTTCAGCTTTGGGGCTACCTAGCAGAAGCTATAAAGTGATCTGCAGATGGTTGCTAGTTTTAGTGGGCTGGGAGGTGCCCACGAGAGGCCAAGCTATAAACCAAGACCAGCTGCTGCTAGGGCTGGGCCTGGGACCACTTGTCGAGAGGTATGGGGCATGCCAAGGCCAGATGTTGCTTGTTTGAGACATTTGAGGAGATCCCAAAGCCTGAGCAAACAAAGGCTGTTCATAGGCTGTTCATAGGGAAAAGCCACTGGAAACATCTTGGGTGGACCCAGAAGTTGGGTAGTGCAGAATCACCAGGCCTGGGTAAACAATGTTAGCCAGGTTGATGGAGACTCAGTATAGCACCCACCTGCTGGCTGTGTGTTGGGGCGGGGGGCGGGGGACAGGAGGGTGCCTCAGAAAAGGAACAGTGGCCCCTGCCAGCATTTCTGTCTGGGAGAAAGCTGCTTCTCAGCTGTCACCCTAAAGCCAGACAGTTTGGCTCCTCCCTGATTGTCCCTGATGTCTTTCTAGCTGCTGCCTCGGTGCTGGAACTTGGAGTGAGTCCCAGTAAGTCCTTGTATGGACCCTTTAAGAGGAACTTCCTGGGACTCTAGAAGCCCTCTGCTTCTTTCAGCCACAATCCTCACTGGTTTTTATAGCCAGAGTTATAGGGACTTCTTTTCATGGCACTGGAACCCAGGACTTGGAGGTCTGGTGCGGGGCCTGGGACCCCTCACTCTTCGGGGGGAATCTCAACAGTAGAGACTGTTGATTTTTATTCACCACATGTGGGTGGGAACAGCCCATTTCTCATCTCCAAGTGTGGCTTCTTCAAAGCCTTCGTTGTGGGACTTTCTTTCAGCTAGATTTTAACCATCTGAATGATGGTGGTTTTGTAATTCAGTTGTATTTTTGATGTGGTTGTGGCAAGAAGTGAGTACCTCTTATACCTATGCCACTGTCTTGACAAGGTCTCTGTGATTTCTGATAATAACGAATAATGCTTAAATTGGGATTTGGTGATACTGACTGCACTAACTTCTTCACACAGGAAACCTGGACAAGCATGAAGAACTAGAAAAGCTTGTGGCGAGTTTCCTGGGAGTGGAAGCTGCTATGGCATATGGCATGGGATTTGCAACAAATTCAATGAACATCCCTGCTCTTGTTAGCAAAGTAAGACCAAGTCTGTCATGAGTGAAAACTCCCTTGTATATATCTTACTTTATTTTTAAAGCATTCAGAGCAGGCCAGAAACTATCCTAAACATTAGGCTAACATAGGTACCCGAAGACACTTCTGTCACAGATGTCTGGGTACGGGTGCTCCGTGGAGACTACACCAGTTGACGCTTTTTTTCTGGCAGCCACAATCCTTCCCTCTTCCATTAGGTGACTCTTGCCTTCTTCACTTCATCCAGTTTTGATGAGATTCTAATAAATAAAAGCTCATAAAAGGCTAAAGTTATGGAAGAAAGAATGTTTAGTTTTGGAAGTTATTTAACAGGTAATTTGTTTATAAATAGAAAAATGTGAAAATACATACTTGTTTTCACTATAATGTATGTTGCTCACAGATATGTGGATAAAACCTGTGTGTGTGTGTGTGTGTGTTAGTAATATTGGTTACTAATAATGTAGGCTAAAAGTAATACGTATACACACACATTAGGTTGCGGGTAGTTTGTTGGGGGCAGTAGAAAAGAGAAGTGATCAGGGAGGATGTAAATCACACTGTAGCAGATTGGCACTGTCTGTCTGAACAGTTCCTCAGTGTTATTTATTCTCATTTTAACAATGATATCTGTGAATGGTATTGAAAAAATCAGTGGATTAGTGAGTTAAAGACTTGAATTTTTGTTTGGTTATGTGGTCAAATTTAGCTGTGGGCCTGTGAACAATGTCACAACCTTTCTAAGCTTAATTTATTTACTTACTATTATTATTTTTTGTGATATGAAGTACTTGAATTAGGTTAACTCTGAAGTCATTTTCAGTTGTATAAATATGTTTCCCCAGGGAACAGGTGGAAAGATAGAAAACAAATAGCAAGAGAGGAAATTTAAACCCAACTATATTGCTATCACATTAAATGTAAGTGGTTTATACATTCCAGGTATTGTAGAAGTAAAAAATTGTCAGATTAGACAAAACTGAATAGGTTTCCACCAGAAACCTACATTAAGTTTAAAAACACAGGTAAGTTAAAAGTGGAAGGAGGGAAAAAGATACAGCATGCAAACAATATTTAAAAAGTTGGTGTGACTATATTACTATAGATTCCAAAACAAGGAATATTTCTAGAGATAAAGAGGAACATTGTTAATGATAAAGGTGTTATTCCATTAAGAGGACATAACAATTCTATTTATTTATTTTAAGACCTCTTTTAAATTTTATTTTTTTAGAGAGAAGGGAGGGAGAAAGACAGGGAGAGAAATACCAGTATGTAGATACCTCTTGTGTGCCCCCCACTGGGAACCTGACCTGCAACCCAGGCATGTGCCCCAACCGGGAATTGAACCAGCAACCCTTTGGTTCGCAGGCCATCAATCAATCCACTGAGCCACACCAGCCAGGGCATAACAATTCTGTTCATTCATTCATTCATTCATTCATTTATATTCTCACCTGAGGATATGTTTTCATTGCTTTTAAACAGAGAGAGATGTGAGAGAGAAACATCGATTAGTTGCCTTCTTGTACATGCCCCAACCATAGATCAAACCACAACTTGGGTGTGTGCCCTGATTGGAATCAAACCCGTGACTTTTTGGTCTGTGGAGCGATGCTCCAACCAACTGAGCCACACTGTACAGGGCGAGGACATACAACTTTAAATGTGTAGGTACGTAATAACAGAACGTCAGAGTGCACGGAGCAAACATTGATGAATTGGAAAGGAGAAAGAGACAAACAGAATTGTAATTAGTCATCTCAATAGCCATCTCTCAGTAATTGATAGAAGAAATAGAATGAAAATCAATTAGGATATAGAACATTTGAAAAACACTATTGATAAACTTAACACTTATGAAACACTTCACCCAACAACAGAAAAACATTTATCAAGATAGACCATTTTCTGGGCTATTAAACCAACCTTAATAAATTTAAGAGAATTGAAGTTATTCAAAATATGTTCTCTAACCATAGTGGAATTAAATTAGAAATCAGTAATACAGAGGTATCAGGAAAATCCTCAAATAATGGAAAAGTAAACAACACACTTTAAAGTGGTTCATGGGTCAGAGAATGGCAAATAGAAAGTACTCGAATTGAGATATAACTTGTGAGATGAAACTAAAGCAATGCTCAGATGGAAATACACAGCTTTAAATGCTTGTGTTAGGAAAAAATGAGAGTTTGAATCAGTCACCTAAACTTCTAACATACAAAATTAGGGGGGAAAAAGAGCAAATTAAACACAAAGACTGGGAGGATGTGATACAGGGAAATACGGAAGTCAGTGAACTAGGAAGTAGACAGTAGGAGAAATCAGTGAAACTGAAACTAGTTCTTGAGAAAGTGAATAGAATTGATAGCTCTCTAGCCAGACTGGTCAGGGTAAAAAGAGGGAAGACAGAAATTATCAGTAGCAGGAATGAAAGAAGGTGTATCGCTGCACATCCTGTGGACATTAAAAGGGTATAAAGAAATAGTAACAAATCTGTGGTGGTAAATTCAGCGACTGAGCTACAATGGACAAATGTCCTGAGAGGCATGAATGTGTGGTTCTTTGACTTCACATTGATAATGGTACATTTTGGCATCATAAACTTGTGATCCTTATTTGGAATGTCTTAGAATTTTTTTATACTAGTGGGGTTAAGTAGTCTCCCCCTGCTTCTCTTGTGCTCACAAACTCTAAAAGTAACTGTCTAAAATTAGATGTCTTATATACAGACATGGAAGATACTACTTTCATCGTCTATTGTGCAAATCAAACGTTGTAGTTGAAATGTTATTAAATATAATTTAAGCCATTCGAAGCAGCAACTAATCCAGTTTTAATATTTCCTTAAATTTCATACTAAATTTCTTTGTGAGGTGATTGATTACTCAGCTTAAAGTCAGAGACAGCCAGGTGATTGACTAAGAGCATGTGTTGGAGAAGTAGAAGCTTTTTGTTAGTCACTTCGCATGCTCGTGACCTTGGGCAAGACTTGTAACACCTCAGTTTCCACGGAAGTAAAGTGGGGATACTAATAATATCTACCTCACAGATTTGTTGTGAGGATTAAAAGTGATATTGTATTTACAACCCTTAACATAATGTCTGAAACGTTAAACATTTAGATGTTCACTGCTGACATGAAATGTTTATTTTTGAACAAAGGATGTAATAGAGCCTCATAGTATATTAGATTAAAAAATACATCGATACACAGAAGTGGTGAATAAGGTTGTCTAAAAAGGAGGTGAGAAACCTAAAGAATACAATCATATTGCAGATTTTGCCAGAAGAAAAATTAGATGGGAAGAGAAGAAAGGAAAGTTGTGCAGTGGAGAGGGAAAGGAGGGGCCCTTTCTAAAGCGCAGTGGGACGCCAAGAGCCGTTAGGGACAGGGTCTGAGGCTCGCGGGAGAGGAATTCGGCCTCTCTTTATTTTTTTGTCAGTTTCTCATTTTTTTTTCAATTTTAGCACTTTTTCCCCCAAAGATAAATTTAGACTTACAGGAACGTTGCAGGAGAGTACTGAGAGTTCCTGTGTACCTTTCACTCAGTGTTCCTTTATGTTGATGTATTGCATAATTTTGTGGCTCACATTGTTCCAGTTTCAGCCGTTTTTCTTTCTGAAGCACTTTCTGTGTAGCATAACAAGATGCACTAGGCTCTTTTTACCTATCCTGACCTCGGGGTCAGCCACGTGGTTCTCCACTGAGCCCTGACTCCTCTTACTGGAGAATAGTGTTTACAAAACCTATGTCTGGTGCGTTTATTGTTACTGGGGCATCAAAAACCATCAGACCATCCTTGTACCTCCAACTCCACCTCTCTTCGTTTTTAACCTACACATCTTTAATTAGGGGACTTTTTTTTATCCTAATAAAAGCTTCACACACAGTAAAAATTTCAGACAGACAGTTGCTATTGTAAGTTTGTTAAGTGTTCATCCAGGAATACTCTGTAATTAATGAATTAAATAAATAAATAAATACATAAACAAATAAATACAGATATGTATGTCTGTATATCTTATCTCTTCCTTGTATTCTCCTGGGACCATGCTAATACTTTCTATACCTTTTTTCATCTAATCAATTATTTTGAGGCCATTATTGGCAGAGAAGCCTGTTTCTGCATTCAGATGGTATAGGCTAGAGCCTCCATGAGATATGGAAGAGTCAGAATTGGGGAAGAAGTAAAAATCCTGAGAGCTTAACATCGAATGACTGAGAAACATCAGTTGACTGCCTCTTGCATACCTCAATAGAGGACCTCGTCGCCTTAGCAGAAACCCGTGTTTACATGGGTTACATGGGGCTGGCGTGCTGGCTGCTGCACTGAGAAAGTGCCTTGCATGTTTACATGGGTTTAGAGTGAAGCTTGTTTAGTGATTTTTAAGGGCAGAACTAAGCCTGCACTTCGTGTCATTTTAGGAATGGATTAATACGCGGGCCCTCATTGAACTCTGGGTGTGGTTAGGAGTGAGAGGAAGAACGCACTGTTTCCACAGGCATTGTGACCTCCTCTGCTGCCTTCTCCCTCAAACACTTTTTCTGTGAATAAAAGAGTACATCATACCCAAACTCGCGAAATGCCATGAAACTCTATGAGACTATCCAATGGAGCAGATTTTAGGTATAAATAGAAATCTGTTGCTATATATCTGAATATTTATGTTCATCTTAGGAATGAAGAAATTAATAGGCTAGAATTTTACATCTACTACATCAGTGTTGTGAAATATAAATGTGTATACACAGACATACTTTTTGAAATTGATAGCTTTGTGGTTGTACAAGTTTTCCTTAATAAGATATTATTGTTATTAATGACTTTAGCCTTTGGTAATTTGTGTAATGAAACTCCTCCATTCACCCCCTCTCCCAGCTTCTTAACTTCCTGTGCTTGTGATTTTGCAGGGTTGCTTGATTCTGAGTGATGAACTGAACCATGCGTCGCTGGTGCTAGGTGCCAGGCTCTCAGGAGCAACCATTCGGGTCTTCAAACACAACAGTGAGTTTGCTGTGCAGTTCACTGTTGACCTTAGTGTGTAGTATTCTTTGGGTTAGTAACAGTGGTAATATTGGTTACATTTTTTTAAAAAAAATTATTTATTTATCTTTAGAAGGGAAGGAAAGGAGAGAGGGAGAGAACTATCAATGTATGGTTGCCTCTCATGCATCCCCTTCTGGGAACTAACCTGCAACACAGGCATGTGCCCTGACTGGGAATCGAACCACGATCTTTTGGTTTGTAGGCCCACACTCAATCTGCTGAGCTACAGCAGCCAGGGCAACATTGGTTACATTAATAGTAGAAAATAGTGAAGCTGAAGTAGCAACATTTAAAATGTCCTTCTGGTGCAGTCTTTTGAAAGTTATTGTCTTCTACCTGGTGATAAAAATAAAGGCAGAAGGAAGCCTTTTGATAAAAATAGGACGTTCTCCTTTTATTTGACTTTCTAGATGCCTGTGGTGTGTCTTGCCGTAACACTAGGGGTGTTGGGATGGTGGTTAAAGCAGCTCTCTGATCTCAAGGATCTCTGATTCATGAAGACTGTAGACAGACCAGTAGTCAGACTGCAGTGTACAGAGACTGAGGTGCATATGTGAACAGCTGCCACAAAAGCACAGAGGAAGGTGGTACTGAGCCAGACTTTCTCCCTGAGGGAGATATCTTTATGTATGACTAAAATTATTATTTGCAATAAAAATGCATAAGTTTTCTAGTTAAAACACATCTGGGGAGGAAGGAAAGATTACCAAACTGTATGTTTATTTTTTTTTAATTTATTTATTTATCTTTAGAGGGGAAGGGAAGGAGAGAAGGAGAGAAATATCAGTGTATGGTTGCCTCTCATGAGTCCCCCGCTGGGAACTGGCCCGCAACACAGGCATGTGCCCTGACTGGGAATCGAACCGCGATCGTGTGGTTCACAGGCCCGCGCTCAATCCACTGAGCTACACCAGCCAGGGCCCAAACTGTATGTTNATCTGGGGAGGAAGGAAAGATTACCAAACTGTATGTTTATTTTTTTTTAAATTTATTTATTTATCTTTAGAGGGGAAGGGAAGGAGAGAAGGAGAGAAATATCAATGTATGGTTGCCTCTCATGAGTCCCCTGCTGGGAACTGGCCCGCAACACAGGCATGTGCCCTGACTGGGAATCGAACCGCGATCGTGTGGTTCACAGGCCCGCGCTCAATCCACTGAGCTACACCAGCCAGGGCCCAAACTGTATGTTTAATACCATCTTTTACCAAAATGAGTACATGCACAGACAGAAGTCGAGAAGAGCACACACCCAAATGTTAGGTGTGTGTTCCTGGTTAGAAGATTACAGATGGTAATAACTTTCTTCCTTCTGTCTTTGTCTCGTCTAAAGTGCTTTACAGTGAGGATGATGCAAGTAGCATTTTGTTTATGTAATTGGGACTTACTAATTTGTTACTTTGGTGGAACCTGCTCTTTCTTACAACACATCGTGAACTTGGTCAGGCAATACATGTGACTCTGCTCCTCCCCTGGTGCCGGGGAGGCAGGCAGTGCCTGCAGGTGCCCTCACTCAGTCACCTCCCAGTTTGTTTCTAAATTGTTCTGCTAGGAATGGTGCTCCCTGTACTGCACTTTGGCTCAATGGTCTGATCAGTGCCTTAGGATGAATTCCTAGCAGTCCTAGAATGCCCGTGTAAAAGGGCACAAATATTTTTGTACTTTTCCAAATTGCGTCCAAACATTGTGCCGATTTTTACTCAACACCATGATAGTGACTCACACAGACCATCATGAATCATTTTAAACCCTTTCTACTCTAGTAAGTGAATAACATCTTAATTTCTTTGATTATTAGGTATCAAACAACTTTTTATACAATGTTGTGTTTGTATTTCTTTGTAAATTGGCCATTTTTAAATGGTTTCTCCTTTTTACTAATTATAGGAGCCCTTTATCTTTTCTTTTTTATTACAGTACTTTTTGTTTTACTTTTAACTTTGTTTTCAGTGTCTTGCTGTGCAGACTTATTAAAATGTTTATGGTGTCACATTTATTGTCTTATGACTTGGATTTTGTGTTAATGCCTTCCATATTCAAAGATAATAGGGTTAGTCTCTTATTTTCTTCTGGTAGTTTTGTGGTATTTTTTAATTTAAATCCTTATTTTTCATGTGATTTGGGGAGTATAACATGAGACATTAAATTTATTTGCTAAGTTAATAATATGGTTAAGTATTATACTACAGATATTTCCTCTTCATCTAAAATTTTAAATCAATATCTATTTCCCCCTTTTTTCTGTATGTAAACAGAGAGAACTAAAACAATGAGCACATTTTTACCTGGCTCTTGCTGGTTGCCACGCACTGCCTTCTGCGGCGGGACTGACAGCCTCTCTTGTCTCTGGGTTGGGGAGCAGACAGATTGTGTCCTTACGAAAAACTGGAGGTGTAAACAGTCACAGCCTGTGGCCATGTTATTTGTGTTTTTATTACCGTATTTCTCTTTTCTACCAAAGTAATTTTTTATGAAAAGAGCAAAATCATGTGACTTTGTAACCCCCCCTTCAGTGAGGAGCAGTAAAGACTATAAAATCAGATTTTATGATGGTGTTCCTTCCACGCTTGTTAAGTATACCCCAGATGCTGCATAGGTTTGAGGGGAGGGGCAGTTCCTGAGGACAGTGTTTCAAGGCAAAAAGTTTACGTGTGTAGTCAGTGGTCTTCCAAGCATTGATCCCTAAAAGGGACATCATGACCCTCATTAATGGCAGTACCAGCCACGTTGTTTCCTGCGCCTGTTAAGCACCTTAAGAACCAACAGGGCCGTAAGAACTTGGTTGTGTACACATAGCAGATCAAATCAGACATGGAACAGTCTCAACTGGTTGTCAAGCTTGCTTAAGACAGACGTGTGCATTTAGGAATTCATCTAAGGCACTGATCAGGCTGGTGTATTTGTAACCCACTACCAAGATAAAGCTATTCTAAAAGCGTATATTAAGAACATCTTAGGTGAGAGGAAATGGGTATGTCCTTTGAAGTTTTCCCCCCCATATTTGCTTTTTAGGAGGTGTATAGTAGCTTTTCATGCTCTTGCTCAGTCTTAATGCATTATTTCTAATCTAAATGACTCACTAGGATTAAAGACACAATTGATTTTGCAAATACGAAAAAAACTGCATCACAAGGTGTTTAACTTGAAACATTGGTCATTTCATAAGCCTGCTAACCAGCTTACTCAACTGTGCCAGTCATTTATTGAGTTTCTGTGGTTTTGAACATTTGTTTCATTTTAAATGAGATTTTATTTCAGGCTAGCAGTAGCTCCCTCATTTTGCCCTATCTTTTTCTGCTCTGTTCTGATCTTGTTAATGTCCTTTGCTGTCTGAGACACACTTCCTAAATAAGAAATGTGTATTTGCGTTTCTGGAATAAAGTTAGTAAAGAGGAAGGTACTTTATGCTGACAGTCTTTTGTGTTTGTTACAGATATGCAAAGCCTAGAGAAGTTATTGAAAGATGCCATTGTGTATGGTCAACCTCGGACACGAAGGCCCTGGAAGAAGATTCTGATCCTTGTGGAGGGAATATATAGGTAATCCTGCTTTATTAGTCTTGTCTTTCTGATGGAAGCAGAGTAAGCACTAGAACAGAAGTCTTTCTGTCTTATTCTTTCCATCATGCTACATGGTCCCCAAGACCCCCTTTTACTTGGATCCTTTATTTTACTGTTTGTAGAGGGAATTTATACATAGGGTCAAGAATTAGAATATGTTTTCTAATATGTCAAAACAAATTATAGACCTTTAATTTTAAGAACTATTTTGGTTACCTATTTGCAGCCCTTGCACTTACTTTGTTACCTCCTCATTTTTTAATTCTTTCTAATATAATTTTAGTTGCATATGCAGTGTGCTGTAAAGTCTAATGTTGCTTATAGTTACAGGCTTTTGAAGAATCTGCTATGAGTTTTATTTCTCTGTGGCGAACAAGGATTAATTGTGTCCTGGTACTTGTTTCTAAAGACCCAGTCCCCTTCCCCTGGAGGCCTGCAGAGTTGTTAGACTATTTCACAAAGCAATAAACTTAAGAATTAGTAATAAAGTGTCTGGCTCCCAATTTGGGGAGTTAAGAAGTCTCAGTGTATGTATTTTTTTACTGTTTTGCCAGCATGGAGGGATCTATTGTCCGCCTTCCTGAAGTGATTGCCCTTAAGAAGAAATACAAGGCATACTTGTACCTAGATGAAGCTCACAGCATCGGGGCTCTGGGCCCCACAGGTCGAGGTGTGGTAGATTACTTTGGCCTGGATCCTGAGGATGTGGACGTGATGATGGGAACATTCACCAAGAGCTTTGGTGCTTCCGGAGGATACATTGGAGGCAAGAAGGTAAATGGGCTGTGAGAACTGAGCGGTTGAGGAGAAAGGTACTGGCTGCTAGATGCGGTCCTTCTCACTTAGCAGACAGCATCCTGGGCTGGGATGTGGAGATCCTCACTGTTTGTGGCTTTGGCTCATAGTGCCAGCGGGGCCACACTTCAGCTGCCTGGTGAGTGACTCTGATGCACCAGAGGCTGGTTCTGTTCATTGTTTGTTGTTTTCTTGTTTGAGCTCAGCTCTGAACTGCATGCTGGTTTGAGACAGAGAATGCCCTCTTGTATGAGAGAACGCACAGTGGTGCTGCCTGCTTGCCACAGCCTTTCGCTGGGTTTGAGTTGTGCTCGCAGTCTCAAGGTGGCGGGGCTGTTGTGGGAGCCGAGGGGAATGAAAGACCAGTTCCCTGCCCTTGGACTCAAATGCGTCGTGGGTGAGCATAGAGACAGGAAGGAAAAAGGTTATTTTGCTAGCTCTGGTGTGTATATGGCTTTGGTTTTTTTTGTGTGTTTTTTTTTTTTTTTTCAGTTTAAAAAGTATATAATGAACGCTGAGGTATTTGAGACATGTGGCGTGGTAGAAATGTTTGAACCATGGAGATAGAGGCCTGGGTTTGAATATTTCCCTAACTTTGTGAGACCTTGGGCAAAGCACTTTAACCTTTCAATTTCCTTATCAGTAAAACCGAGACAAATACGCTGGCTTTATAAGATTGTAGTGAGGGTTTAAGGAATAGTAATACATGTCCTTGCCACAACATGGGAACCTTAAAAGCATTAAGTTACAGAAGGGAGTCACAAAAGGTCACATATTATATTATTCCTTCTTTATGGTATATCCAAACTAGGCACATCATAGACAGAGAAAGTAAGTTAGTGATTGCTGGGGTCTGAAGAGATGAGGGGGTGGAGAGTGACTGCTGGTGAGTATGAGGGTTCTTTTTTGAGGTAATGAAAGTGTTCTAAAATTAGGTAGTGATGAAGGTTCTGTAGCTCTGTGAATATACTACAAAATTCTGAGCAGTACCCTTTTAAAAAGTGATTTTTTAAAAAATGCAGTTTTAGGAGAAAAAACAATGTATATTAAGTATTTGTATGTGGCCCATAGTAGGTACTCATAAATGTTCTTAATTCCTTTTCAAAACTCCGGAAATCTTAAAGCATGGACTTCCTCTTCATAGTGGAATGCCTTTTAGGGACTATCCATTATTAGTAGTTTTAGTCAAGTTTGATATATATATTTTTTTGCCTCTGATTTTGTTAATGAGGCTAGGCTCACTTTGGAGAGTTGATTGCTTTTTGGTAAGATTTGTTGCTAAACCAAAGTACAGAAAAATAATACTCCGGGAGATCATTTTGGTACAGTATATTTACGCTATTGTGGGTTTTATGCAATTTTGAGTACTTCTGAAGTGATAACACTAAAAAAAGGCGACCTTCGTGTCTTGGTTCTGGTACATAAGCTTTTTTGTGTGTGAATATTTAAAGGTTTAGTGAAATTAGAAGGTACCAGAGATTAGGGATAGACAACTGACTGGTTTCAAAACCTCGTGTCTGACAGGACAAGGTCTCATTCTTCTTTCTGGCAGGCCGTAGTGTTCTCATGAAACAGCCAGTGAATTTCTGGCACATTCATAGTCACTTTATAAATCCTTATGTGAAGGATATTTAGTGCCTTTAAATTGATTTAGAGAACGTTGTTTCTTTGATTTAGGTGTATAAAAATGGGCGCTGCAGGCCTGGGCTAAGATGCAGACGATGTTTTCTGTAATATCGTACTTACAAGTAAACCATTGTATCCAAAAGTAATCAAAACACTTTCTTGTTTAACTCAGCATTGTAGGTCTATTTATAACACTAAACGGTGCGTTCTCCGTATATAGAGGTCTTCTCTTAAACCAGTGTCTCATCTTTCTACGTTGTGGTGTGTTTAAAAAAAAAAACCCTAACAGCCTGAGGACGTTGCCCTGTGTCTGACGCATTTGCTGACAGTGCTCTGACCGTGCTGCCTCTCAGACTGGTGTCCCTGCTCCTGGGCTGTGGAAGGGCGGGTAGGCGGTGGCATCGCCAGTGCAGGCCGGCCTCGCCTCTAATGGCTTGCTTCTGTGAATCCCCCAGGAGCTGATAGACTATCTGCGGACACATTCGCACAGCGCCGTGTACGCCACGTCCCTGTCACCTCCCGTGGTGGAGCAGATCATCACCTCGATGGAGTGCATCATGGGGAAGGACGGCACCACCCGAGGTCAGTCGTTCTTCCCTTGGAACACGTGCTGGGCTCGGGGAAGGCTTAGCAGCCAAGCACACTCTTTCTCTAGAGCTTTTTTCCTCAAATGAGGAGTTAGGTGCCCTGATCAGCAAGCTGGCAAGTACATGAGCCTTTGGTTGCTGCAGACATTTTTCAGTGTGTTTGTTACATGTGCCGTGAGCACAGACCTGTTGAATTTTCTCATCATCTACAGATGATGAGGCTTTAACGTCACTATCCTACCTACCCTTGTAAATCACAGGCAATGAGCCTACAGGGTCTTTCTTGAATTGCACAATTTTACATGAAAGTATAATTCACAGTGTAGTGATATTTCAATCCCATTGTATTTAAAAGCTGCCATTTCCATGCATTAGTGTCCTTGGTTTAATGCCTGTTAAAAGAGTCTGGAATTTAACATGCAGTAGCTGATAAAGGTCATCTTGAATTTGTCTGCTCTGTCTTTGGTGGCATTTGTAGACTAGATGTCCTGGCTTAAACACACTAAAATGAGCAATGAAGTGTGATGTTTGCTTTCCAATCATTGACATTTATCCTTTATCACTAGAGGGCAGTGTTAACTGCAGAAAAAAGGGCACTAGTGGATTTTTCATTTTGTTTTTCACTTTTAAAAGTATTTCTGTTAAAAGAGGCATAAAACATTAATTGCACATTTTGTTTTTTAGCGCTTCTAAAATCAATTTTACTCTCGTAAAAGGTCTCACATTCTCAGCCTTGAGCTCTCCACTTTTCAGTTAAACGGCACCAAATTGGTTTGCCTTGAGAAATAAGAAATGTATGCCTGATTTTTATTGATTGAATCCTATTTACTTCCATCACAATTTTACCTTAATATTATTTCCAGTCTGTGACCCATCCTTATTATCTCTAGTGAGAGGTTTTTGGGAATAGATTTTAGAAGCATTGATCATTTTTAGTTTCATGAACTGATTCCTGGAGAAAGAAGACATTTCTCTAATGTTTTGAACACAGCATGGAGCCTTCTGGGTAACCGGCTCTGAACAACAGTCACACTGTTACTTTCTCTCCTTCCTGGACGGCGTTGCTAACAACAGTGCGCTTTGATCTGCAGTGCAGCTATCTTTCCATCTACATAGACAGCACTTACCGAGTTACTTCACGTAGGTGCATCAACCTTCCTCGTATACACCCTTAAAGCAGCACACAGCTTTAGGCCACTGAAAAATTAACTTTGGATCATTTATTTGCCCCACGGCTCTGTGTGACATATGATCTCTGGATAACTTATCTGTACTAAGTGATGAAACTGAGGTGGTGAGAAATGAAATATGGTAATTAGATACAGGCTTTGGGTTAGCACTCATTTTTCTAAGCTTAGTGGCATGAAACAACAGCCACCTTGTGCTCACAAATTCTTCAGGTCAGGAATTCGGTCAGAGCACAGCAGGGGTGGCTTGTCTTTGCTCCACAGTATCTGGGGCTTGAGTTTAACCCAAGCTGCTGGGTTAGACTCAGATGGCTTGGTGCTGGGGTCATCTGGAGGCTTCTTCACTCACATGTCAGCTAGGCTGGAGCGACTTGAAGGGTAGGCTAGGCAGGGGCTGTGACCAGAACACTTTCACGTGTCCTCCCCATGTGGCATGGTTCTTCATGGCATGACGACTGGAGTGTTTAGAGAACATGCTTCAGAGAGCACGTGTCCCAAAGAACCTACTGAGTCCTCGTGATCTCTTCTGACCTGTTGTTAGCAAGCAGGTCACTAAGGCCAGCCCAGATTGCTAGACGTGCGTGGGACATCAGACTGTACCCCAAATGGCAAGTGGGTCAGAGAATTTATGGCTATTTTTAATATATATTTTATTGATTATACCATTACAGTGGTTCTATTTCCCCCCTTCATTCCCCTCCACCCTGTACACCCCCTCCCCCACCATTCTTCCCCCCTTAGTTTATGACCATGTGTCTCAAGTTCTTTAGATTCTATATTTCCCATACTATTCTTGCCCTCCCCCAATTTTCTGTCTACTGTCTATGCTATTTTCTGTACCTTCTCCCCCCTTCTCCTCCTCCCACTCCCCTTTTGCTAACCCTCCATGTGTTCTTCATATCTATGGTTCCACTCCTGATCTAGCTGTCCTCTTGGTTTGCTTTTGTTTTAGGTGTGGTTGTTAATAACTGTGAGTTTGCTGTCCTTTCACTGTTAATATTTTTCATCTTTTTTTTTTTAAGTCCCTTTAGCATTTCATATAATAAGGGCTTGGTGATGATGAACTCCTTGAACTTGACCTTATCTGAGAAGCACTTTATCTGTCCTTCCATTCTAAATGAAAGTTTTGCTGGATAAAGCAATCTTGGCTGTAGGTCTTTGGATTTCATGACTTGGAATACTTCTTTCCAGCCCCTTCTTGCCTGTAAGGTCTCTTTTGAGAAATCCGCTGACAGTCTGATGGGTACTCCTTTGTAGGTGACTGTCCCCTTATCCCTTGATGCTTCTAGGATTCTCTCCTTCATTTTGATCTTGGCTAATGTAATTATGATGTGCCTTGGTGTGTTCCTTCTTGGGTCCAACTTCTTTGGGACTCTCTGAGCTTCCTGGATTTCCTGGAAGTCTATTTCCTTTGCCAGATTGGGGAAGTTCTCCTTTATTATTTGTTCAAATAAGTTTTCTACTCGTGGCTGTTTCTTTCCCCCTTCTGGTACCCCTATAATTCGGCTGTTGGAACGTTTGAAGATGTCCTAGAGGTTCCTAAGCCTCTCCTCATTTTTTTGAATTCTCATTTCTTCATTCTTTTCTGGTTGGATGTTTTGTTCTTTGTTCTGGTCCATTCCATTGATTTGAGTCCCAGTTTCCTTTCCATCACTATGGGTTTCCTGTGCATTTCTCTTCATTTCAATTAGTTTAGCCTTCCTATGTTCCTCTAATTTGTGACTATAATCAACCAGTTCTGTGAGCATCCTGATGACCAGTGCTCTGAACTGTGCATCTGAGAGGCTGACTATTTCTTGGTCTCCTAGAGTTATCGGCTCTGGGGCTTCGAGTTCTTCTTGAGCCATCTTTTGGCCTGTTGCTGCCTGTTACATAGCAGGATCGGAGCCCTAGGTGTTCACCAGAGCAGGGCAACTCAGTTGCTGGGTTGTGACGCTGTACGTGGGGGCAGGGTCAAAGAGGAGCAATGGTGGGCTTGTCTGCTGCCTCCCGCCGCTGCCACTGCAGCTGCCACCGTCACTGGGGCTGGCGAGTTTCGTCCTACATGAATGTGCCACTGCCGTCAGCCCTCCACCACTGGGTTTGCCCGCTGGGGCCTGCGTGGTCCGTCTCACTGTGTGCGAATGTGCAACTGCGGTCAGTCTGCCCTGCACCCTGACTGGATCCAGGCTGCCTGCGTGCCTGGGTGCCTGGGTCGGGGGATCTTTCCTGCCCGACCCTGCTCCGCTGCTGGCTCTGCCCCTCTTACCGGTCCCAGTTGAAGGGTTCGTTGTTGTGGGACTTCTGTATAATTCAATTTTCTGTTCTTTGGCTGTGTCTTTGTTCTCCAAACCTTTGTTGTATTCAAACTTGGTTGTGGGAGAAGGCACAGTGTTTCCACCTATGCCTCCATCTTGGCGGAAGTCTATGGCCATTTTTTAAATTTGCCACTACCAGATTTTAAATAATCTATTTTTATTTTTTAAATTTTTAAAAGATTTTATTTATTTATTTATAGAGGGGAAGGGAAGGAGAGAAGGAGAGAAGTATCAATGTTTGGTTGCCTCTCGTGAGTCCCCTGCTGAGAACTGGCCTGCAACCCAGGCATGTGCCCTGACTGGGAATCGAACCGTGATCATGTGGTTTGCAGGCCTATGCTCAATCCACTGAGCTACACCAGCCAGGCCTTCAATAATCTATTTTTAAAATTACTCCCTAAAACTTTGAATTAGTATGACAAACTTCTGTCTGCTACGTTATTTTTCTTCCAAAATACAGAATAATAAAAATCTAACCAAAAGTAGACATTAAAATACCATTTCTCATAAAGCCTGCTACTTGATCTTAATTAATTTGTCCTGACCTATTTTAGACTTGAGTGTATTAGGGTAACGCTCATTTTATGAGTTCTTTGAGGGCAGACACTCATGTGTTGCTCTTCCTTTGTATCTTAAATTGTGCCTGTTTCAGGACCTTAGAGTCAATAATTGTTTGACTTACTTATTCTCAAAATGATTATCTCTCTTCCCCAAGTAGAATGTAAACTTGAAAACAGGGAGTTTGGGCCATCTTGTTCACTCCGTTCCTTCTGTTTAGAACTGTGTTTTGCACACAGTGGGCATGCAGTAAACACTTGGTGAATGGTTACATGAATAATCTTTCGGTGCCTTGGAGAGAGGCGATGTAAGACGTTAGTGACCTATGATTCAGTCCATTATCATGTTCTTCAACTCTGGGAAGTTGAGAACGCTGTGCACCTAAAGAGGATGAGATCAGCCTTGTAGGATTACTCTTGTATCGAAGCCTCGCGTATACTGACCAGTGTGACTTACGAAAAAATAGACAATATGTTTATGATATTCATAACTCGGTTTTCTAAATATAAATGCAGTATTTTATTTGATGCTGCTACTGATTTTCTCTTAGTGCGAAAGCCTTCATGCAGTTGGTGTGACCTTTACCATCTCGGCCAGGCCCTCCTGTAACCAGGAGCACCCGTTTGTGAGCCTGCTTCCCAGCCAGGGAAGTTTTTGCTCCATGCTGACCGGCAGGTTCTGGATCTCACCGATGATATGGATAAGGAAACTCATCCTGGGAAGAACGTTAAGAATCAAATTAGGATACAGCAGCTAAATTTACTTTCTTATGAATATGACTTACAGATGAGCATAAAGCAGGTTAGAGTTGAACTTTAAGTACTTGTTTGTCATTAAATACTTCACTTGATTTTAGGGTCATCTGTTAACATCTGTTCTACTCCAAGCAAAGATATGACCTTTGTCAGATTGATGGCACTGTCTGTTCTTTACACAGTGTTCTCTACTGCTCTCTCTCTGTGGGCTCAGTGGGAGTTTTCTCTCTTTTTCCCCCAAGCCAGAATGAGTGGATCTGAAATAGTTGTTTCATAATAATTACACCGTGAGCTATGAAATGTTATGCAACTCTTTCACTTTAAATGAAATAAAAACTAAAATTTGACTTGAGTTCTTAGTGGTTAAAAACAGAGAAAACAGCCTTGACACTTGAAAAACTTTCTTTTGTTTAACACAAATGTAGTGAAATAATATAATACTGTTTTTAATTAGTTTCTAGTGTTAGGATCAGTTCTAGCGAAAGCTAGAACACTAACTTCCTAGTGTTAGGAAGTTAAGCTGTGGTTATAAACCCAGATGTAAATATCAAAACCCTTGACAATGTAAAAGTAGCCACAAGAAGGCCAGAGATGAGAAAGGGGAAGGAGGCTGAGGGCCAGGCGGGCAGACTTGTCGGTTTCTATTGTCATACTTGGTGGAGAGTCAGGTACTACCTTCAGTGTATAAAGAACACATTTTGAAGTTAAGAAGCAGTCTGTAAATTTATGAAGTTGTGTAATTAGTCACTAGAAGACTTAAAAATAGTATCATCACAAAAATTGGTTGTGATTAGTGGAGGCAACGTGAAATGCAGGAGCATCTGTCTACCACCCAGGGTTGGCGGAACGAGAACAGAGGTGTGAGTGTGTTATTCAGCATTGCGGTGCCACCCGAAAAGCCAGAAACAGAACCTGGGGCCACTTGCTGGGACTGGGAATGGAGGTAGCTGGTAGAAGGGGGGAAACGTCTGTTGTTTAGTTAATATTCTTTACAACTAGAATTTTGTTTTACCACGTGGAGATGTTACTTTTGTGATTAAACCTTTTCTTTTATTAGATTCCAGAGTCCATTAATAACATATGGAAATAAATCCTGCTTAAAACAAGTTGAAACTAAGGCTTAGACATACACACAGATAGTTGATTGTTTAAAAATGTTTCCCTTTTTGTGGGAAGACACGCTGCCCTTTGGGGACCTTAGTGCAGAGCCTTCAGAAAAACTGCAGTGTGCAAGGGAGGTTGAGATCTGTACCTTCTGCTTTGTAAATTCTCCTTTCTCCTTCCTCCCAACCTTTTCCTCATTTCCTCTCCAGTTCCTGTCCTTTTTTTCAAAGAAGAGAGAGACATGTGACTAGGACCCAAAGTAAGTTAACAATGGGTGAGTGTTGTGCTTGAATCTCTAGTGGACGTACACACTACATTAGAACAGGCTGGTGGGTAGAAAAAATGAAACCTAGGAAATTCTGACAAATTCACTTAGATATTAGAAATTCTAGTTTTTACTTCACACATCACTAACCCTCGGTCCAGTAATAGAAATGTAGCTGTAAGATCTATTTATGAATCAAGGAAACTGTCTGACCAGAGCAACTAAAATTGTGCTTCTCTTTTTAAAAGCTGTGTGTTGATGTGTTTTAGTTCTTGCTAAAGATATAGTTAATAAAATGGGTAGCACCCAGCTTAGTGTCTGACATTCAGTAGCCTTTCAATAAATTTGCTTCCCAGTCAGGGCACATGCCTGGGTTGCAGGCTGGTTCCCTGCAGGCCAACTCCCAGCAGGGGACACACAAAAGGCAACCATACATTGATGTTTCTCTCTCTCTCCTTCCCCTCTAAAGATAAATAAATAATTTATTTTTTAAAAAAATTTGCTGAATGAATGGATGCACCCATAATCCAGAGATTGTAGAAAATGAGTGGGTTCTCGTGGAGTTGGATATTAAGCCAGAATGGCCAAATCATGGAACAAAATAAGCTAGATAGGAACCATTTACCAGATAAATTTTTAAATGATGACAAGTAACTTTCTATATAGAAAACTGTGCTTTTAGCACTTCTTAGTTTTGAAAGGAACTGGGCCCACTCAGGCAGTGTCAGTTGAGAAGGAAAAAAAATACCTGAGCAGATTGAGGTGTAATTACAATTAGTTTTGGCTCATTTGAATTAATTCCTACAATTGACTTGTTAATGAGGTGTTAAATGATCACCTTGAGAAGCCCAGAACTGTCAAAAACAAATTTAGAATTGAAACACTTAAGGAAAAAAAACTTATAGGATTCCCACACCAGAGGGGCAGTACTGTTACTGAAAACAGCCTTTTTCTGGGGAGGTGGTCATAAGGAGAATTTCCTGCTTCTCCTCAGGGAGCTGACAGCATCTAACATCCACTTGTTTTGTTTTTTTGGCCGGCAGAGTTTTCCTTTGGTTGAGCCTGGGCACCCCTGTCTCTAACTAAGCCCTGTGCTTTCTGAGCCCAGGAATGTTTGGGTTTTACTTTTTTCTTTATTATTATTTATGTTTTACATAATTTGTTCATCGTACTATTAGAAACTCATCTAAGTAAAAAATCAAGTTTTCTAGTGAACAGTTTTATTCTTAGCCACAGTACAGTTTAGCACTGCATCTGACCATGAGGGTCAGACTAGATCCCGTCTTACAATTTTTTGTTACCTAGAACACCATTAAAAATATGCAGTTACACATTAATCAACCATGTATCATGTCAAGCCATCTACTCTCTGTTGTGGGAGGAGTATGCGGTTAAGGGGTGCAGAGTTGGACTGTCCTTGCCTGCTGTAGTGGTGGGGGTGGGATTCCAGGAAAGGACTGATCTCAGAGCCACAGGTGAAGTCTTCCTTTGTTCTGCTTCTTCCCCTTTTCTCAGTTTCCTCCTTCCTCCTTGAAAGCTTCCTCATTCACCCAGCCAACCCCCAAAACCTTAAGCTTTCTCAAAGCCAGCTAATTATTTGAAGCAAACTCAGATATTAATGCTGTGATGTTCCTTACCAGTCTTTTTACCTATGTGGATTTTTTAATGGACGATATGTACTAAATTACTAGCAATCCAAGAAAAAGAACGAGTATTCTTCTGTAAAGTAGTCTCTTCATTGTCTAGTTTATAGGACTTTTTAACCAATAGCTTAAGCCTTCTGATAGCAGCAAGCAGTATGAGCACTTGACAGTTGGAGAAACTTGAACTTACAGATGCCACAGGTTTTCTGTGTATCTTGTCTCTGAATAGAACGTACTTTCCTGAATTCCATCTGCTTCTACTTCTGATGTTGCATTAATGATATTTAACATCTTATTAAAAAGACTTTTATAACCTTATTATAAAGGTCGGCTTATTTTCCAAAAGAGCACAGTTCAGTTGTGAGTAATTGGCGCTTCTGTGGCGTGGTCTTTCTACTTCTTCTTCCACTACCATCTCCTTCTTCCAAATCCAAATGCTAATAAAAGCTTCTTGTCACAAGCGTAGTCTCTCCTTTTGTGTCTTGTTTCACAGTTTGTTTGAAGCTGGCTATTAAGATGCCCGTAGGAAGCAGGCTGAAAGCTAACCTTGGAACAAATGTAGACTTGTTCATCTAGTAAAATATTGCTCTTAATACAAAACGTAAATAAGAAGTTTGAGTGCGTTCCTCCGGGACAGGAAAGGAGCCCTGAACTAGACGTTTCTCCTTTAGGAGATGTGGTAAGATAAAGAAAGAAGCTAAGCTCTTAATTAAAGTGCTGTATGTCTGGCCATTTTCTGTAAGATTGAAGTGGGATGAATTACCATCGTTCTCTTTTTCATAATAAAATTTCTTTTAAATTAAAAAATAAAATAAAAATTTCACCACAATTTGATACATTCACTTACTGGTTGGCTCAAATATGTGGTCATTACTTCAGCTTGTTCTTCTCATCACTTCTAATTTGCAAACTTAATAGCCCAGATGCTGTTTTGTTTGTTGAAAAATTATTTTCTTAACCTTAACATAGTTGAAATTGCATTTTCCCCCCAGAATTATCTCTGAGGACTCTGTCTGGGAGACTTGACCCTAGCCTTTAATCAACTTTGTTGCTGTTTATTGCTTTAAGAATACTTAGTATGTATAAACAAGTGACAAATTAGATGGACTCTGTTCTCAATTAAGAAACAGATATCCTAACGGCTTGCCAGATTTGAGAGCTTTCTGAAGAGGATTTTTTTTAAATGCTCACTTATGGTTTTTCTAATTATCTAAATATTTGTATCTTCCTCCATTCACTGTGGTAGTGAAGTAAGGTTCAGAGGACCTCATTCAGGTAGGGTGTCTCCTTTTAACCCCTGTTCTCAGACTTTGTTCGTGGACCATTTACATCAGAGGTGCTTTTAGTATGGGGGTTCCTGGTGTTGCTCACACACAGGAAAGCTTAAAATGTAGTAGCAATGCTGATGTCAGGGCCCCTGTACAGACCCAGTGAACTTCGGGACGAGAGAGAGCCTCGTGGGTGTTATTTAAAAGCCCCCCCCCCATGATTTACTGCTGTAGGGCTTGTTTACCAGACCACTGAGTCTTGGTGAGTAAATGCAAGGCCCTACTAAATGCGTTTTAAAGAAAAACTTAGTTAATAATCACACTGACTTAAGAGATTTAAGAGTTGTCTTGTTTTTTTGAGTTTGATTACATCAAAGGGAATCGAAAGCAACTCTACTGATTGGTGGTAATTGGGGAAAGAAAAGGAAGTCTGAAGGCAAGATGTATAAACTCTTTTCGAAAAAAGAAATGAGGGAAATATGTTCAGGAACAGGACATTGGTGGTAAAACCACGGTGCCAATTATCATTGTTTTGGAAATCTGAAAGCCTTAATGCTTCCTTGCAGAGTTGGTGATCCTTGCTGAATGAGCATGAGGCACACAGCTCAAAACCAACTGCGGGGCGGGGAGGGGGAGAGCACTAAGGACCCAGAGACCTATAGTCAGACTTCCAAAGGCTGGTTGGAATTACTTCTATTTTACTTTTTTGAATAGACTAGTAATTACCCAGAACTTCAAATTTTCCAGTACATAACCTACGAATGGCCTTGCACAGTATAAACTTAGATAAATTTTTTCAGTACTAATCACTTTGTGAAACTATAGCCTTGCCTTCTATCTCTAAAACTATCGGTTGACTTCCAAGCTTAGCCTTTATTGCCTTATTTGCTAATAACCTTCTCCATTGGAAGGTGGATGCTTCATCACAGTGCACATATTCCCTCATCCCTTTAATTCTGTCTAAAAGCACCTTGTGGTGTGTTTCAGCCCAGGAGGAGAATAGTAGGATGATCTTTGGACAAAGTAAGACTTTCTGTCCTGGCTGTGAGCTGGCACCCTCTAAAACTCAGTTCCTTAGTTTTTCAGATACTTGGCCTTCTTCCTGTTGTTTGAGAACCTCTGTTTCTGGCTGTGCCTTAGCAACCATTCTTTTAAACTCTTAGTGAGACTGAATCAACCACTTTAAGCTGTGGCCCCTGCTGCGTGTCTCACATCCTGTGGCGTCTTCAGGAAATCCTAGCTTTTGGCATTGAAACTAGTTAAAGGATTAAGCTCCTACCAAGGAGGGTGCCTGTGAGAGGAATTTGCTGTGCGGTGCTCGGTGTTCACAAAGGCTGCCCTAGTTGCAGAGGAGAGAAGAACAGTAGAGATGTGGGAGGGTAGATTAACGTACTGGGATGCCTTCCTGTGCGGAGGGAGGAACCAAGGGATGCTTTGAAACAGTGTCCCTAGGGTAGGGAGAGGAATCGGCTTTGGTGTTCATTAGCTTGACAGTTGCCCAAGCCGGGCACTTTATTTCATTTTTTAAAACATTTTATTGATTGATTGATTGGGGAAGTGGGGGAGGGAGAGAAACACCGATGTGCAAGAGAAACATCAGTACAGCTGGGGACCTGGCCCACAACCCAGGCATGTGTCCTGACCAAGAATCAAACCTGCAACCTTTCAGTTCATAGGCTGGTGCTCAACCCACTGAGCGACACCAGCCAGGGCACTGAGCACTTTCATATTTGTCCCCACTGTAGTGAAATAAGAGCTGTCTATAAGAGATGGTAAATCTAGTTCCTATTCATTTTGCTTCAGTGTTATAAAGGTACTAAACTCTTGTTGCCTGGAAGTCCCTTAGAAATAACACTTTAACAATACAATTCACTGAAGCACAAATTTTTATTGCCATTTATCTGGTACTTAAGGGGACCATGTTGTTAAAATCAGTCTGCTGTGTCTCTTGACTAATATTTCTTCTGTTTTTGTTTTACGTGACATGTTTAGATAAGGTACTTACCGCAATCCTTCTTTCTCTGAGATCATGTGAAAAACCTGAACAGATAAATCCAAATTCCAACATAGTGTGGTTTTAAAAATAGCTTCACTGATGTTTTCTCGTATCCCTGTGCCACTCTCTCTCCTCCTACGCTGCTTCAGTCCCATCTGGTACTTCGAGGTATTTTTAGATATAGTGATCTTAATTTCAGTCTACATTTCTCCAGGTGTTCAGGTAGAAGTTAAAGAACAAGGATGACCTTGTTGGTTTGTGTGATTATTGGCATTATTTGTCCCTCTTTTCCCTTCCCAGTGGGCCATGAGGTTTTACTCTTTATGATACATCCTATCTGGATACTTGTGGCACGTGTATAACTTACTGATCTAGAAAGTACTGCGATGAGAATTGAGAGCACTGCCTTCTCCCCCTGTGTTAGAGCTGGTCAAAGAAAGTGACCACTTGATACAGGTGCAGCTGGTGGGGAGGTGGGGGGGCTCGCAAAAAGGGATTTGGAATGGTGTCCAGAACTCAAGGTGTATAGGAATTATTGGAGAGACATATAAGATGTCCTCACCCCATCCCCCCCAGGTGTGAGTTGGGGGAGGGACACATAGACCAGGAACATGCAGGGCTGTTTTGTACGGCCACAGCCTTGCAGCTAATCCATGGCATGATCATTTAACATATCTATAGCCTTTGGCGGGTCACTTGGATATGTTAAATGGCTGTGGCCAGGCTTGGAGCCAGGGTGATGAAGTCCCTTCCCCCCGCAAGATGTAACTGGAGGGCAGGTCCCCCCAAGTTACAGCGCCTGCGTGTCAGCTTGGAGAAGATTGGCTTCATGACATGGGGCCATGCCTGCCCAGACTCGTGATGGCAGCCCAGTAAACTTGCAATGGTGTGGAAATACTGGCAGGTGTAACTGTGGGAGGGGTTGGAAGTGCGGGTACAGAGGAAGATTGGTGCCGGAATTTAAATCCAGACACGGCAGCCATTGAAAGGGAGAGCCACACAGTTTTGGGCAGAGTGAGGACCCCCTCTTGCCCAGGTGGTGGGGAGAACCACGCGGCTTTGCCAGAATGAGGACCCCTGCAGCCAGGTGAAGAAAACCATGCGCTTTTGGCAGAGTGCAGACCCCTGCAGCTTTGGTAGAAGAGGCCCACGCGGCCTTGGGGTGCTCCCTTTGGCCGCGTGGCCTGGGAAGCAGGAGAGACTTCGCCTGGAAAATTGGGTGCAAAGAAAAGAACTCTTGCCAGTGGACCGTAAGAAGGTGCCACATGACTTTGGATTAATTGGACATCCGGCCTGGATGGCGACACAGCTGATGGCCTGGAAACACAGACGTGTGCTCTTTTCCTGAGTTACGGTACCCTGAATTAGGGCAGGGGGAGAAGGGAGCGCTGTGTGCCTAGGTGGATATCCTAAAGGACTTTGATATTTTAATGAAGATGTTAGGTTACTACGTTAGGCCTGTATCGCATTAAATAAATATTTCCTTTTCTTTTCACAAATCTCTGGCATTGAGAGATGTCTTTCCAATTGGCGACAGCCGATCAGGCCCAGTAGGTAGTCCAGACGGTATTAGTATACCATCCTCTGGAGTCCGGGCCCGGTGTATCTGTTCCGTAACAGTTTTTGGTGTCCCCGGGTGAGCTAAATATTGCGCCCCCCACCCTTGGACCTCTGTTCTGTAACACACTGATGATTAAGAAAGCTGAGTGAGCTGCTAATTCTTTCATAAAGAAGATAGGATTCATCCCTGTTCTGCCCAGCTCACACACTAAGATATCATCTAAATGTTATATACAGATGAAAAAATACGTTGTGGAGTAGGAGTTCCTTCATGGTTTAACCTTGTTAGTTATCAATATATTTCTGTAGGCATGAAAATCAACTTCAGTGCCTGTATACTTATAAGATTCATTCGATAAGCAGAAATTATTAAAATGTTAACAAGTACCAAATGTTTGCCACTACTTATAGAAAGGTGTTTTCTTTCCCATTAATAAATTTTTACCTTTACTTATTATTCAGTTTTTAACTTAGCACACTCTGTTCTTAGAGGAATGTACAGAAGTGTGTTTTGTTCTAGATATTTGTCACAATATGGGATTTTGAATGATATGTGCCATTTAACATTGGCTAAAACCACTCCATCAATGACAGGATGCTCTCTTCCCTGAAGACCTAGAGTTTATGGGGAGTTCACATAAGCATGAAATTCTAAAAACAGTGGGGCTACAGTGGGCATGTGAGGCATTCTGGTCAGAGGAGAAAACAGGCCAGGGGAGTGGGTGGGGAGTGAGGGTTCTTCGATCTCAGAAGTGAGAAGGGGCAGTTCACAGGTAATGGAGAAGAGCTAAACACACCTGGCAGTCAGATCTGTGCCAGGCCACTCCGAACCATTGTGGTGCGGGGGACACCTAGCTAGCAGGCCCCTGTCCGAAGCCCTCTGTTTATCACACTTAATTCAAATTAGGGTGAGGCAAACATCTTAAGATTTTCTTAGTGAAGCAGGTTTTTCTGTCTGGATCTCCTGGGCAGGAAAGGGGTCAGGGTCAAAGGTTCCTTCTGAGTACTGTTTCTTCGTAACAGTGTAAAAATCAGTATCTCAAAAAGGCAGCTTAAGGGTGACAAACCTTCGGTTTCCACCCTGACCACCGTGGCTTAGTGCTTTGGGCATCATCCTGCAAAGCAAAAGGCTGGGGTTCAGTTCCTCGTCAGGGCACGTGGTTGGGGCGTACAAGAGGCTTTTTCTCACACTGATGCTCCTCTCCCTCTCCCCCTTCCTTCCCCTCTCTCTCTAAAAATAAATAAATAAAATATTTTGGAAAAAAAAACCACTTTGGTTTCCTTCAATCCTGCTTAAGAAACATTAAATTTTAAAAAAAAGTTTCAAATTTCCAGAGGTAAGTTGGTAGATTGCTCCATATTTCATCAGCCAATCATTTAGTCCTGAGCATTAGTCAGTTCAGTTAAACTGTTGAGTGTTATTTCAGCAGGCGGTGATACAGGTGGGCTCCCAAAGAGAGGCCTGGATTGTGTAAGCAAGCAGGCAGGTTTATAATGAGAGCTGTGTCTATGAAAACAAAAATAGTTCACGATATGAGCAAATTATTAACCATTTTCCAAGGCTGTCAGTGGAGAAGAATTCTAGATGTAAGGCACCAAGCTGCTTTTGCTGGAATGAATGCAAGCAGTGACAACCCCATAGATTCTCCTGGTCTGCAGCTTGAATGTCTCTGATGATGTCATCAGGTGCTCAGGGAACCTGGTTTACACAGCACTAGTCATTGAGATTATTTAAGCCTAAACTGTGACAGTTTCTCTGAAGTTTATGTCGTGTCATCTAGCTGCAGTTTATAATTGTAAGGCTCAGGAAAAAAACACATATTAGTTATCAGTAATTCCAAGTTAGCCCCAGGTGACTGAGCTGGTTGGAACATCATCCCGTACACCAAACAGGTTGCATTTTGATCCCCGATCAGGGCACATACGTACGGTGTGGGTTCAATCCCCAGTCAGAGTGTAGAAGAGGCAACCAGTCAATGTCTCTCTCTCTTCTCTCTCTCCACCCACACCTTCTATAATCAATAAACATATCCTCTAGTGAGGATTGGAAAGAAATAAAAAAGACAAGTAACTGAACTAGAATTTGGTATCCACAACTGTGTATTACAGTTTCTGTTGAAACATAATTTCTTCTAAAATCATGCTCATTTTATCAAAGATAGCCAAAATTATTGCATTAAGTATAGTTTTAATAAATTGGGCTTGATTGTTTGCATAAATATAACAATGGGTTATATAAGCTGTATTAAATCTGCTTTGCTGGAATTTCATAAAAGATCTCCAGATAGAACTATAAGAGTTCAATCTGGAGATCTTTTATGAAATTCCAGCAAAGGAATTGAACTCTTATAGTTCATTCTGTCTTCTAAGTTCAATCTTGGCTTCTAAGAAGCCAAACCACATCAGACTTTACCTGCAAAATGTCTAGATTTGGCTGAATTCCTCAGGTTCTCGAGGTCTCCCCAAATGTCTGGAAGTTCTTTACTGTCTCCAGGAAAGTAACCTTAGCTCCTTGCCTGGAAATACTGCTATGAACCATGCCAGCAAGGTACTAAGCTGTTTTTTCAAGGTGCTTATATTGGTTTCCAAAGTCTATCTTAATTCCTTAAATATTTCAAACATGATATTCAGTCAAAGCCTTTATAACAATACCAATTTCCAATGTGTCCTGTTATGAAGAGGACAGGTTATTATTGAATTTATGCAAATAACCATACTGCCATGAAAATAACAATACTCATTACAGGTTTCCCAATTCTGAAGGGATGATATAAACAGAAAGATGTTTTAATACTGCTTACAAAGGTACAGTTTACCAAATTGCTTTGAGAAAATGTGTTTCCTTATATCTGGGAAACAAAAGATTTCTTAAAAATGAGTAGTTTGAATAAAAAGTTATAAAAATTATAATCATCCTTAGTTTATTCAGTTGGGTAGAATTCTGGTTTATCCTAATCATTTGCCAACATTTTATTAAATTAGTTATTCCTTAGAGTTCTGTAAATCTTCATCCACTTTAAAGGTATGATCTGAGCCCTGGCTGGTGTAGCTCAGTGCATCGAGTCTGGCCAGCGAACCAAAACATCACCAATTCGATTCTTAGTCAGGGCTCATGCCTGGGTTGTGGGCCAGGACCCCAGTGGGGGACATGCGAGAGGCAACCACGCAGTGCTGTTTCTCCCTCTCTCTCTTTTTCCCTTCCTTCCCCTCTCTAAAAATAAATAAATAAGTAAATTTAAAAAGGTATGATCTGAAAATTCTCAGAAACCTGTATTTTAGAATAAGTCCTCTCTGTGGATCTTTCTGAAGCTAAAACATATTTGCAAAAGTGTCTGAATCAAATGATGACTGTAAATGACAAAAAAACCCAAAATGACATGGTTCTAGATCTGATTATAATGCAGTTGACAAAGCATTTTGCTTTACTTTTAACATTTTAAGATAATTAGAATTACAAATGAAATTATATAGGGCTTGTAGACTCTTGGATATTTTAATATAATCTCTAGAACATTCATTTTAGTAATATATATATATATATATATATATATATATATATACACACACACACAAACACACCATGATTATTATTTCTTTTTTTGACAAAGTTTCCCATGTAATTTCAGCATATCACATAGACCTCATTAGTTTAAAATGTATTTTTTATCAGGAAAGAAGAAAACAAATCTTTGAGGTATTCCAGGGCCCCAGGTTAACAGAAAGTCCAAATTCGAACCCTGGGATGGTTGTCAAACATAATTTACCTAAAAGATCATATATCATTATGAAACAATATTAAATTGTTTGTTTACCTAATGTGACAATAAAAGGTATCAAACATAAATGGAGGTTAGCAAAACTTTAGTTCTTAGGATTGAGAAGATTGATTTCTTAAGTCATCAAGGACCTGATTAAGACAACAGAAAACTAGTAAAACAGAATATATTCTACTCCAGATAAAGGTATTATGAAAAGTTTTCTACCCAGAAAGCATGAGAAAGAATAAAACTGATTTTTATGTAAGCTTTTGATATTTAAATTTATTTATTTACATTTTCATCTCTATTCAACTTAACCATATATAAAATTTCCTCTCAAGACTTCTTTTCACAAACCTATAGTTTTCCTTATCCCTTTTAGTTTCCCTCTTAATTCACTCAGAATAACTAACTTTAGGACAAACCACTTTCTTTTCATTTCTTTAAAAAATATATCCCGCCCTGGCTGGTGTAGCTCAGTGGATTGGGCGCGGGCCTGCGAACCAAGGAATCGCCGTTCAATCCCCAGTCAGGGCACATGCCTGGGTTGCAGGCCAGTTCCCAGCAGGGGACGCACGAGAGGCAACCATACATTGATATTTCTCTCCTTCTCTCCTTCCCTTCCCCTCTAAAGATAAATAAATTAAAAATCTTAAAAAATGTATATATATATATATATATATATATATATATCCCTATACCTTATACCTTCTATTACCAAAAACATAATTTCTATTTTAATTAGAATGCTTAAATTTTTGAAACCCCAATTTTTAAGTATATTTTATTGATTATGCAATTAAAGTCCCATTTTTTCCTCCCTTTTACTCCTCTCCACCCTGCACCTCTCCTCCCACCAGCATTCCCTTCCCCCTTAGTTCATGTCTATGGATTATACATGAAAGTTCTTGGCTTCTACGTTTCCTGTATTCTTCTTAACCTCCCCCTGTCTGTTTTGTACCACCCGTTTATGCTTCTTACTCCTGTACATTTTCTCCCATTCTCCTTCCTTCCCTCCATTTAATCTCCATATCTGTGATTCTGTTCCTGTTCTATTGTTTCCTTAGTTTTTTTTAAGGTTCAGTTCATAGATATGAGTTTATTGTCACTTTACGGTTCATATTTCTGATCATCTTTTTCTTAGATAAGTCTCTTTAACATTTCATATAGTAAGGGCTTGGTGATCATGAACCCCTAACTTGACCTTATCTGAGAAGCACTTTATCTGCCCTTCCATTCTAAATGAAAGCTTTGCTGGATAGAGTAATCTTGGATGTAGGTCCTTACCTTCTATGACAACAGATTTGAACTTTAAAGTTTCAAAATACCAAAAACCCTTATAAAACCATTTCTGAACATGTATGTAATATAATTATTACCCAAAAGTTTTACCTAAAAACATTTTATGTGTTAGTTCATAGTACCTCTATGAGATTTCTAAGTCAATTATTACCCAAGCTATTTTCTTTACAAATTTCGTAACAAAGATGAGCTTATTTTTGTAAACCCAGGATAAACAAAATATGTTTAGTTTAATGTTAGTAACTTAAAAGACATGTCTTTTTGTTCTGATCAGTACAGTTCACTTGGTTGGGCATCATTCTGCAAAGCCCAGGGTTGCCAGTTTGATTACTGGTCAGGCACATGCCTTGGTTGTGGACTCAGTCCCTGTCAGGGTCATGCAGGAAGTGGACAGTTGATGTTTCTCTCCCTCTCTTTCTCTTGCCTTTCCTCTCTCTCTAAAAATATATAAATAAAGATTTTGAAAAACATGTCTTTTTAATCAAACCAACTTAAATCCGCTTTAATATCAAATACTTTTTCAAATCTTATAATCTTGAAAATCATTTGGGGTCATCTGTTACAGTCTTAATTTATATTTAACCTTTAAGCCAGTCAAATATTATAACCTAGTAATATCATCTGGAGGTAGAAAACACCATACCATATATAAACAGACAAACACAGATACCAAAAACAGATACACATAAACAGAATTACCAATGATTGTAGAGAAGATTTTTTAATTGGCCCTTGACAATTTTTAAGGATGCTGGGGAGAGGAGTGGTCAGGCATGGGAGACTTTAGCTACTTGTTTTAAAAGTGCCCCCTTTTCCATTTTTTTCCCTTTTGTTTCCTCAGTCTCAGGTGGTTGTGGACTGTGGTTACATTCCTGGTTTTCCTGGGAGGACCTGGGGAGGCGCTGAGATTTTATTTTATTTTATTTTTTAATTGCTGTCAGACTTTGGAAAATCAATTTCCACTTTTCACAAATTTCTGATCAGTTATTAAGTCCTTTCAAACCTATTCAAATATACCAATTTTCATAAAGTTATATCTCAGTAACCTTTTGAAAGCTTTCACCTTGTTGGGAAATCTTTTTATTTTCCCCCTCTGCATTAAAAATAAAAAAGCCTCTTGTTAATCTAATTGGCATTTGTAAGGACCAAAATGCTAAACAGCAAATTCAGAAGTCTTCAGACTTGTTATATGTCTGTATGTATATTTTTAAAGTTTTTTTAAGTGCTAGGCAGTTGTATTTCCAATTACCTGAATTTTTCCTTTCTCTTTTTTTCTACAATATTTGTGAATATCTGAAGGTAAATAAGAAGGGAGTGAAAACCAGAAGGGGTCTCAGTGGGTTTGATTTATGTTCTAATTTGTTCTTCTGTCTTATTAAGGATGTCTTAGTAGTTATACCAATAGGAGAGCTTTCTAAAATTTTTCAATTTAGAAGTTTTCGAAATTCAAGGTGTCTGTTATCTGGCCTGTGATGATAGGATTTTAGTAGTAAATTACACCAATAAGCCCTTAGGAAGCGAGACTTTCACAAAGAGAGCACAGAATTCGGCCCTTGTAGATCTAACAGTTTGTCTCTGGAAGGAGCCTAAGAAAGATGGGGAGCCCTGTCTTTCAACAGCTGTCCCAAAACTCAGGGGGTCACTTGGTTTTCCCCCTTTGGAATGGAATAAGGTTTCAGGTTCTCTAAGCTTGAATCCACAGCCCAATCTGCTGCCTGCCAGATACGTATGCAGCATCCAGCTGGTGAAGGGGATGGATCATCTCTGGGAAAAAATGGGAGAACACGAGACTCAAGGCTTCTTTTTTAAATTGAATTTATTGGGGTGACATTGGTTAATACAATTATATATAAGTTTTAGGTATATAGTTATGGAATATACCACCTGTGTATTGTATTGTGTGTTTATCACCCCAAGTCAAGTCTAAGAGATTCAAGTTTTTACCAGAGTTGAATTTGCCCAAGAAACTAGCTTCACAGATATTTTCTCCTACCAATCTAATTTGGAAGAGAGAAAAAGATTCTCACGACTTCCAACTTTTCGAATCCTGCAGAGCGTGTTGGCTCAAACAGGCTGACGGGGTAAAGCACCACCTCGGGGTAAAGCACCACCTCAGCCGGTGTGCTCAGTCCCCCGTGACCTAGCCGCGACAGTCCAGGACCTGGTGGTGTCCCTGCCAGTGTATTCTCCTGGTTGGTCCACCCAAACTGTGGCGGGCTAAAAGAGAAAACTGATACTTCTCCTCACACCTTCCGAATTCTTCTAGCTGAGCTAATAATCAAATTAATAGAGACAGATGGACAAAAGAAAATCAGATTTTTAATACAGGCACATGGGATATTCACATAAGCATTACAGTTTCCTAAGACAGACAACATTGGATATATATGACATTTTTGGACAAAGGAGAAAAGGCAGTGAACAACAGGGGATTAGATTTCAGAAGTGAGAATGGATAGTTGATGAAGAATAGAACAAACATGGCAAGAAAATTCTTGCTGGGCAGCTCAGAAGTAATGGGAGATGAGGGTATCTATCTAACAGGCCCCGGCCTGAAACCCTCTTACTTACCATGCTTAATTTAAATTGCACTAAGCTAAACATTCTAAGAATCCCTTCTGAAGCAGACTTTTCTGTCTTACTTTCTTGGGCAGGAAAGGCAAGAAGGCCAGAGGTTCCTTCTGAGTCTTTGTTTCTTTTTTTTTTTAAATATTTTTTATTCATTTATCTTTAGAGGGGAAGGGAAGGAGAGAGGAAGAGAAACATCAATGTGTGGTTGCTTCTCGTGCATCCCCTGCTGAGAACTGGCCTGCAACCCAGGCATGTGCCCTGACTGGGAATCGAACCGTGACTGTCTGGTTCACAGGCCGGCGCTCAATCCACTGAGCTACACCAGCCAGGGCTGAGTCTTTGTTTCTTAATAAACAGCTTAAAATTAATATCCCCAAAAGCAGCTTCTGGGTGGCAGATTTTTGTTTCTTCACCATTATTCAAGAAAGTGTTTTTCTGTTATCATTGAAGTCCCGTTGGGCCTGAAATAACTTGGTCAAATGTATAGATAGCTCTCTCGCAGAAGATTCTACACTTTCTGAGGCATCAAAGCTGTAATCACCATCATAAAGCATTTGCTGAACTTTTCCTGGGAAGTATATTTATAGGGAGGGAAAGGAAGAGAAAGATATTATAAGGAATTGTCTAGTGCTAACTATGGAGACAAGTCTCAGGACCTACAGTCAGCAACTGGAGACCCAGAAAGAGCTGATGCTTCAGTTTGAGTGGCGTCCTGGCTCAAGATGAAAGGTATTTCTTATTTGGGAGGTCTCTTCAACTGATTGAATGAGACCCACCTATATTAAAGAGGGCAATCTGCTTTACTCATTCTACCAATGCAAATGTTAACATCATCAAAACACCCTCACAGGCATACCGAAGATAATGTGTGACCAAATATCTAAGCATCCTACGGCCCAGTGAGGTTGACACATAAATAAAATTAGCCATCACAGTATTCTCAGTTGATTAGTACACTTTCTCTGAATACTAAACGTTGCCTTGGGACTTTTCGAGCTTCAGTAGATGTAGATGAGTCTATACAGTCTGTTCTGAGTCTGTCGGCTTCACCCCCACTCCACACTGGACTTGGCAGTAAAGACCGTCTTTGAGTTCTAAACTCTGTTTTCTTTGGAATGTTGACAGTTTTATAATATTGGTAGTTAATGTCATCTTTAACTTTTAACTTTAACTTTTAGTTTCTATCATTAATTGATCTTTAGTTGGTCCATACATGCCATTTACACCCTTGGCAATTTGCTAGACAGTGGATTTTTTGGAACAGTCAAATACAAAAAGAATGAATTTGTGAATTTTCTTACAATTCTTATTGGTAAGAGAAAAAGACTAAATAAAAACTGATGGAGATGAAGTTGGTGTCTATGTGTACAGATATGAAGGTGTGTTTTTCATATTCTGTTGGAAGTTCTGACTTCGGAATTCTTTCTGTCTGGTTTTACTGTGAGTCTCGCTGCACCGTGTATATACACAGCTGTGTAGATCATGGACGTTGAGGAGCCTGAATGTTGGCAGCAACAGAGCAGCACCAGGTGTTTGACTGGTGGAGTCAGACCAGTCCTCAGTTCAGCAGCCTTGATACTTGAGTCTGGCTAAGAAAGAATTCAGAGCCGAGACTCAGACTATAAGAGAAAATGTATTTAGAAAGTCACAGGGGTAGAATAAGTGGGCTGTTAAAGAAATGAGGCCAGGGAACGAGTGACAGGTAAAAGAAGGGTCCTTGGGGCTCAGGGGAGAGAGAGGAAGGGAAAGGTAATGCTTCTGGGGGGAAGGAGAAGCGGGGGGTGCTCCCTGAGAGGGAGAAAAGCCTGGTCCTCCATCTTAAAGGGCTTTGAAGGGTGGGGATTTTAGAGTAGGATCTCAATAGAATATTCGTCAACTTTCCAGGTATATCTTTTCACAGTCGGTTGTGGTCTCCACTGATTGGTCAGCACTAGGGCAGGGGGTCATGAGTCAGTGCAGCTGGCCCTGGTGTCAGCTATGGCATGGCCTAGCTGGTTTTTTCCCTCTTCTGGGCCTGGAGCTGAAACACAGCTGAGGCCAAGATGGTGCCCCTGGGGTTAATACTCAAGGGCGTGGTCTTGGCGGGGGGCGGGGGGCACATGGGAGTTGCATGAGGCCACTCTTCGGTCCCTTGTTCCTCCTCCAAGGGGGTCTGCTGCACGACTGGCTACATGCCAGGGTGGGAAAGGTCACAAGAAGGTGTGAGCCACATGCCCAGCGATACGGAATGTCAGGGAGTCTAAACCACAGGGCCAGTGATGTGCTGGGGGAGGAAAGGCTACCAGGGGGCAAGGTCCTTGTTTTCCCAGGTTTGCCCATTGCTAGGCACCGAGGCTTTCTGCCCCGGTGACCTTCTGTACCTTGCCCATCATCTTGCACTGCTCATTCCTAAGTGCCTACCACACAAGTATGGGATTTACAATACCACATTTAAATGTATTCATCTAATCGTTCATACTTGTTTTGTTTATAAAACCAGTACGTAACTCATTTTAAAAAACCTGGATATTATAGATATGTGTCACAGAAAGTAAACTGTTCACTGCGATCTCACTAACCAGTGTCAGTTTGGCATATAGTCTATAGATTTCTTCTTTTGTGTGTACTTGTGTACAAATAATTTTTATTACTGTTTTTTAGCAAGGGCTTATACATACCAGTTGATTAGGAGAGTTTGATAGTTGGTAACTATATGGGAGGGAAGGACATTAACATATTTATTGCTTTTTCAGCAGTTATTGGGAACGATTTCATAATAGGGTTGTTAGATAAATTTATTCCACAATTTTGGCAAGAACAAAAATAGATGAGTTCTGTTAGAATGTCTCCCCTCGCCCCAGTGCTTAATAGTGTGCAAGAATAGCAAGAGAGGGAAATTACAAGTGAGAGAGCTCTCAGCTTGTAAAGTCTCCATAAATCGGGTGCTAATAATGCCTAAATAAGTGACAAATATCTAAGTTGACACCTGTCATTATGGTGAGTGAAGTGTTCCATATTGTCCCTGCATTTTACCAGCATACATCCATCTTATAGCACCCCATATAAGGCTGGTGTGTTACCATGTTAATTCTCTCTGAAGTATTTTTCTGTAAAAAACAAAATAAGGCATTTTGTTACTGTTTCTTTCTACTCCCCCCCACCCCTTTTAAGATCCATTGAGTGTATTTGAATGTAACCAATTGCCTCCTTTCCCAGACTTTCAACCAATGAGAATTGCCCTCACAGAACACGATACTCCTGGGCAGGAGCTCTTTACCCGCCTTGAGCACTGATGGCGTACTCCTTGCTGTCTTCTCTTTCTGCTGTTTACTTTATGTTCTGACAAACAGTTTTGATGTGTTTGCAAGTAATAGAGCTATCGTCACACAAATAAGGAATGGGTATGCCAGGTGTTCAGGTGCACATCTTATGATTTCTGGAGGTTTTTTCAAGGAAGGACATAGCTAGTAATGATGATCAAGAAACAGGATTACCCCCTGGCTGGTATGGCTTGGTTGGAGCCATCATCTCGTAGACCAAATGGTCGCAAGTTCAATTTCTGGTCAGGTCACATGCCTGGGTTTGATTTTTGGTTGGGGTGCATATGAGAAAGCAACCAGTTGAAGTTTCTTTCTCATCTCCATGTTTCTCTCACTCTCCCTTCCTCTTTCTCTAAAGGCAATGAAAAAAATGTCCTTGGATGAGGATAAAAAAAAGAAAAGAAACAGGATTACTTAGTTAAGGCCTTTGTTGTTGTATAACACATCATAGATGTCACTGCAGCCTGGGCATATTAACCAGTAATTCTAAGAAGAGTAGTGAGAAGAAATAGTGGTATTGCCGGAAGTATTCCCGAGATCTCAGTGTTCTGATTCCATTTGCTCATGTGCAAAGAAATGCACAAGCAGGAGTTTTCAGTGTAGAAAGAAAAATAGTTCAATATTGAATTGGCCAATCCATAGACAGGGAGCTAAATGCTTAAGGCCCAACTCCCTGCTGGTGTGTAGGTTACAAACTATATAGGGCAAAATCATAAGACACTGGGTTAGGTGGTTCAGAATTGTGCTGTTTGCTGATTGGTTGAAGATGAGGTAAGGTAGTAAATCATTCCTTCAGATCTTGAGGGCAGCTCTGAGGTCTTTTCCCTTCTGCCTGTGTCAGGTCCCATGTAGCCAGGGGTCATTCCACTATAGGGCTGAGGAGCTGAAACCTCACTTAGATCAAGATGTTATCTTCAGCCTACCATTGGTCCCGACGTGTGACCTCTAGTCAGCTCCAGCCCACTGTCTTCTGCTGCCTGGGGGATTGCTGATTATCAAGGGAAAGGCTTGGTCTCCGAGGGGTATATAATAGAAGAGGGATGTGATTTCTGCAGCTAGGATTTAACACAAAGTTTCGTCAGAGTCATAAAGACCCTGGTTTCAGAAACATGCCCTGGCTGCATGGGATTCAGAAGGAGACGCAGCTCCTCTACCCCTTTCCGAAAGTGCATCTCCATAGGCATTGTGCTTGGACACATTTCCATGGAGACCCTGTATAGGTCTAGATGATGCAGCCTGTGTACATAGAGTCTCTGCATTTCTGAGCCCAAAACAGTAATTTAAATGAAAGTAGGCCACAAGAAGGCATTGCTCGGGAAAGCTTACTTTTGACAGATGAGTGCTGCTTTTGGTTTGTTCTGTGTGTTTAAAATGATTGCAGGCACACAGTCTTAGTACTTTACATTTTTGCTTATTCTTCGATTTTGCATGTTACATGTATTTTTGGTGCTCTGAACAGATTGTGGCACATTCGTAATCATAATCCACCTCTACAGCTAAAAGTGTCTGTCAGTTGTCTCCCCTTAGTGGAACTGGGGCATATGGATTTACGCCAAAAGTAAACGTTAGCACGAAAATAAACCTGTGTTTAAAATAATAAAGTACTGCTGTACTTCCCTCTTCCCCAATCTGCACAGTGAATTGACTTTATTAGCAGATAAAGAGCTATGTCCATTAGATTTTTTACTTTTTTTAAGGCATATTTCTTTATTGACATCTGATCTTTAAATCATCTAGCATCTCCTATATTTGGTTTGGCTTTTTATTGGTTTCAATTATATTGAGTCATAAAAAGTGTTTTTCTATTTTTCTAAGTTATTCTGGCTGGTCAAAGGATTAAATTGAGAAACTAACAGGAGAAAATCAATTTTAATTACATATATACTTACGTGGCATCCACATAAACATGACAGGTTCCAAAGGCAGTCAGGTAAAATAAGACATACGCCATTTTGGGCTAAGCAGAAAGGAATAGGGGTTAGGGACTTCAAAGGGAAGGAAGGCAAGTTACAGGAAGATGAAAAGGGCAAATGTTCAGTAAACGGTGTTTGCTGGATCATACAGGAAACAACGGAACACAGAGAGGAATTTTAACAAACGGCCTTTTGCTGGGTTACTCCCTGTCTACTACATGTAGTATATACCATACAGCTGACCCTTGAACAATGTGGGGATTAGGGACAACCCCCCATGCAGTCAAAAATTCACACACAACCTTTGACTTCCCCAAAACTTAATTAGTAGGATACTATTGACTGGAAGGGTTATGATAACAAAAAATAGTCATTAACATATTTTGTATGTCTTGTATTATATACTGTATACCTACAGTAAAGTCAACTAGAGAAAAGAAAACATTATAAAGAAAATTATGAGGAAGAGAAAATACATTTACAGTACTATACATATTTATTGAAAAAATTCCGCATACAAGTGGACCCACACAGTTCACACCTGCGTTGTTCAAGGGTCAGCTATAGCTCTCTGTGGTGATAGTTCTCTGTCTAAAGTAGGTCCGCTATCTAAATTCTTCTAGAGACTAGGACTTCTGATCAAGATGGAGGCATAGGTAAACACGGCTCGCCTCCTCACACAACCTCTTCAAAATTACAGCTGAACTGCAGAACAGCCATCACTCAGAACTGTCAGAAATGGAGTTGAATGGATGTCTGACAATTGTGGAACTAAAGAAACTACATCCATCCAGGCTGGTAGGAGGCATAGAGATGCAGGCTGGTCCCCACATGTGGTGGATAAAAATTCATCAGGAGCAAGGAGTCCCAGCCCCGCACTGGGACCCCAGCCCAGGGTTCCAATACCAGGAAGATAAGCCTCCATAACGTCTGGCTGAAAAAAAAAGTGGGGTTTGAGTTGGTGAAAGGAACTACTGGAGTCCCAAGAAGTGCCTCTTAAAGGGCCACACACAGACTTACTCAGATCTCTTCCTTCTGAGCTTCAGCACTAGGTAGCAGACTGAAAGGCGCCAGTGGCACACCAGGAGGAACTGAAGTGTATGGCATCAGGGCGAGAGCTGGGGATAGCCTTCTCCCAGACAGAAAGGTGGGCAATGTATATTGTTGCTTTTCTGAGCCCTCCCCCAACAGAGCCACAGA
Source organism: Sturnira hondurensis (assembly GCF_014824575.4). Classification (NCBI taxonomy): domain Eukaryota; kingdom Metazoa; phylum Chordata; class Mammalia; order Chiroptera; family Phyllostomidae; genus Sturnira; species Sturnira hondurensis. Next base: position 18,548,594 of record NW_028093774.1, read on the forward strand.
AGGGACAGGTGGGGGCCATATCTGAGATTCCATCAACTCGTCTCACACACTTTTGCTCTGTCCTGGTGCATCCCTGAGGCCTCATCCCACCCAAACTGTTAGCAATGGATTTTCCATATGAATGGCTGGTGTTGGTGAGCAACCCCCTGACCCCCAGCCCCAGTACTTCTGGCTAAGTGACCCCAGGCCTGGCCCTAGCAGCAGCCAGTTTTGGGGTCACAGTTTAACTTCACCTGGGAACCTCCAAGCCCAGTACAAGCAGGAGCCATCTGCAAATTGCTTTATAACTCAGGCTAGGTGGCCCCAGGTAGAACACAGATGGTGGCTGACCCTGTCCTGCACTACCTGCGTAAGACCAGAGCCTGTGCACCCAGTGGACAGCTACAGACCATGTTGGAATGCCACCAACCTGCCCCTGCACAGCTGATCCTCTGTGGACAGCGGAGGTTGGTGGTCGCTGGTCACAGCCAGTCCTTGCAGCTTAGTGGCCTGGGTAAATCTCTCCCACTGACGTGCCAACAGCTGTTAAGGCTCAACCACCAGAAGAGGGTGTACTCATTACACATGGAGGGCACACCTTGAGTACCCATCTTGGGTGATTAGGGGAGGCTGTGCCAGTGGACCCTAGAGAACACCTACTACATTAGGCCATGCTACCATGACAGAGAGTCATAGCAGTTCTACCTGAAACATAGAAACAAACACAGGGAGGCTGCCAAAATGAGGAAGCAAAGAAACATGGCCCAAATGAAAGAGCAGATCAAAGCTCCAGGAAAAGAGCTAAACAAAATGGAGGTGAGTAATATATCAGATACATAATCCAAAACATTGGTTATAAGGATGCTCAAGAAACATAGGAAGTATCTAACAGTATAATAAAGAACCAGGCAGAAATTAAGGATATACTAATTGAAATAAAGAATTTACAGTGAATCTATAGTAAAATGGATGAAGCCAAGAATCAAAGCAATAATTTGGAACATAAAGGAAACAAAAAACAGCCAATCAGAACAAGGCAAAAAAAGAATCCAAAAACCAAGAATAATGTAGGGAGCCTCTGGGACAACTTCCAACATTGCAACATTTGCATCATAGGGGTGCCAGAAGGGAGAAGAGAAAGAGCAAGAAATTGGAAATCTATTTGAAAAAATAATGAAAGAAAACTTCCCCAATCTGGCACAATAAATAAACATCCAAGTCTAGGAAGCACAGAGAGTCCCTAACAAGATGGGTGCATCAGGCCCACACCAGGACACATCATAATTAAAATGCCAAATTGTTAAAGAGAGAATCTTAAAAACAGCAAGAGAATAGCAGTTAGTTACTTACAGGGGAGTTACCATAAGACCGTGAGCTGATTTCGCAAAAGAAACTTAGCAGGCCAGAAGAGACTGGTAAGAATAATTCAAAGTCGTAAAAAGCAGGGACCTATATCCAAGATTGCTCTACCCAGCAAAGCTATCATTTAGAATGGAAGGGCAGATAAAGAGCTTCCCAGACAAGAAAAAAACTAAAGGAGTTCATCATCACCAAACCATTCTTATATGAAATGTTCAATAGATGTATTTAAGGAAAAAAAGGTCAAAACTATGCACAATAAAATGGCAATAAACATAACTATCAACAACTGAATCTAAAAACGGAACTAAACAAACAAGAACAGACACAGAATCGTGGATATGGAGAGCATTTTGATGGTTGCCAAATGGGAGTTTTTGGTAATGGGTAAAGAGGGGAGGGGATTAAGAAGTACAAATTGGTAGAAACAGAATAGCCATGGGGATGTGAAGTACAGTATAGGAAATGGAGTAGCCAAAGAATTTATATTCATGACCATGGACATGAACAAAGGGGTGGGGATTGCCTAGGGAGTGGAGGGTGCTATGTGAGGTGGGCCAACAGCGGACAAATTGGGACAACTGTAACAGCATAGTCAAAATATAATTTAAAAGAAAAAATAAATGAGCACATGAAACCAAAAAAATAAAAATTCTTTTAGACACTAGGAGGAAGGTCAGAGGTTCTTCATGAACCTTTTGTTTCAGGCTGAAAATAATCAGCCTTAACTAATCTTCATGCCAGAGAGACACATCTTGGGGAGGCAGATTCTGTGCCATTACAGCCACAATAGAAGTTCCACTCGTTCAGCAGCCATTTTTGGACTATTTGCCAGGCACCGGCCATGAAACATGACATAGTTTCTTCATTGCTTCTTAAGGTGAAGCATTTGACTTTTTTCAATTCTCAAAATAATATTTTCTTAGTATTTTTTCAATAATACCTCTTACCCACTCTGTGTTTTACTAATTTTATTCTCTCCTCTCTTGGTGTCTGATGAGGTCTTAGAGTTAGAAAAGTTAGTTGGCATGCTTTTTCTATTTTTGCCGAAGATCTTTAATGTCTCCATAACAGACAAAGTATATGTATTCACCTATTCCTGGTTTTTTCCAACTTGAAGATAGAAGGATAATGTCTTAAATAAAATCATATACAGTATCTTACAGATGTAAATTAAAATGGGTTTTTTAAATACCACGTGTCGGGCATTTCATAAGCACTTTATGTGCATTATCTCCTTTAATTTTTAAAACAACCTACGAAGTAGATGTAATCATAATCATCATTGCCATTTTGCAGATGAGGAAACTGGGACTCGGGAAGGTTGAATCTCAGCCAGAGTCATACTGTTGGTAGATGCCTTCAGAAGCATATATACCGCCAAAGAACCAAACCAGAGTCATGAGTGAAATTTAGGAAGATAGTGGGATTATTTGTCCCTCTTACTCAGACCTGCTTTTACTGCTTTGATGTATTGCATCCAAATGGTTGTTTGATGCTTTCAGATTTTACATCTATTCCACATCATTAGGTGAGAGAATCACTTCAGCCCTGGGAGAGGCAAGGTTCTGTGTCTGGTACAGTAAGGAGTGGTTTTTAGAAAAGGAGGGTGTCTGCCTGCCATCTTGAATACTCAGATTTATTTGTAAAGGTAATTTGCCTCAACCGAATGGTAATTAGTGGATGATATGGTGGTAGCAATAGTTTAAATTGGTGAATTAGGGGAAACTGGTTAAAATTAGCTTTGGAAATTGGTAATATGGCAGAAGGTAAAATATATGAGGCATATTTATAAATGGTAAATGAGAGAGTTGGAGAATGATTATAGGTTAGTAATGTCAGTTGTACCCCAAGTTATGTCAGTTAACAGTGTGCTAAAGCCCCAGTGGTGTATGGTTCAGTGGGTTGGGTGTCATCCCTTCACTGGGTGACACCTACAGGTCACTGGTTCCATTCCTGGTCAGAGTGTGCGCGAGAGGCAGCCTGTCAACTCTGCTTCCTCACATCGGCGTTTTTCTCCCTCTTTCTGCCTCCTTTCCCCTCTCTCTAAGAATAGATAAAACCTTTTTTTAAAAGTGTATGCTAAAGAATTAAAAAATGAAAAACTAGAAACAATAAGGGAAAGAAGGATAGTTTTTATTTCATCTTTGAAAGCTAAGGGTAAGCCACAGGATTCGAACGTGTAGTGTTGTGTGGAAGATGCTATGAATGGCAATAATTTTAAGCGAAAAACACATGAATGGAGGGAAATTGTAATAGTGGACATTTATTTTATTTATTCTCTGCTGAGCACAATTTTAAGTGCTTTTTATTAAATTCTCAGAAAAAAATATTACATGTAATTCTCCCTCTTTTACAAAGAAGAGCAGCTGAGAGGTTAGGTTGCTTACCCAAGGCTGTGAATTGAACCTGGCTGTCCACTGCCAGAATGCCCTTTGTGGGTGAGATAGTGATTTATTATTGCCTTAATGTAATGAATATGGGTAATTCTGCTGTGGAATTTAAATTAGTTTGAAAACGTAAAAGGTTTTTTCATTTTTACAGAATATTTCAACTTGAATGTCTGCTGTGTATTCGTGGGGGAAGTACTAGGGAGAAAAAACACAGTATTTGACCCCAGAGTTTGCAGTTTGTGTTGAGGGCACAGGGCCACACCTGAAAGCCGTAAGATCAGAAGCAGGAAATTACAAACAAAAGCAAATTAATGAAGTGCAGAGTGAAGGCATATCTTAACAGTGTGCCAGGAATTTTTCCATAACCTATTTTTGTGACTTCTGTCCTTCATCTTTTATGGTGCTCTTGGTTATTTTGGAGTATCTAAAGATTAGAAATACATAAACATTAGTAGAAAAGTTAAAAAATGAAAATGCACAACAAATTGCTTGTATTTATTGATTTTTGTGATTTTCGTCTAAACTGCAGAAAAAATTGTCCTGGTAGAGAAAGACTTAAAAGTTTTAAGAGAAGTATGTGGTTTTTTTTCCTCAACATGTAGCCCGTAAGTCTGTGATTACATAGAAAAAAAGTGATTCTGGGATAAATTATATTACATGTAAAAATATTGCTTTAAACCTGACATACGGGCTGGAAAGATTGGGGTGAAATGGGGACCATTTGCCGATAGGTGCTCATTTTGGGGGGGTGATGAAAATGTACTGGCAATCCTTTGGTTCTCAGCCCGCATTCCATCCACCAAGCTACACCAGCCAGGGCTGAATTGTAAACCTTTAAGAGGGTAGATTGTGTAGTATAATTATGTCTCAATTTTTAAAAACAGCCTCTAATGAGTGAATGTTGTGGTAAAATACACATAACATAAAATTTACCCTTTTAGCCAACTTTATGTCTACAGTTCATTGGCATTCTGTACATTTTACAGTGTTTACTACCATCACCACTGTCCATCTCCAGAACTTTTTCGTCATCCCTAGCTGTAATTGACTTAATATGCAACCCAAGTCTGGAAGCAGTAGGCTTGACCTACTTAAATTGCAAGCCTTTAGACTATAAATATTTGCTCCCCTAAAAAAGGTTTTGGCCTTTTCCATTGTTTTCCCTCGAACCTGCTTTTTCTTTCATGTTCCCTCTCTCAGGTAGCGACGTCACTATCCATGAAGTTGTCTAAAGAAGAAATCCCCATGCTGTTTTCTCTCTTTCATTCTCCCCTATTTATGGCCAGAGCGTGTGGACTCTTCCTCCTCAGGATCTTTGAACCTGTCTACCTCTCTGCAGCTCCGCTGTTACTTACTTAACTTTAATTCCTTTCTGCTTTCACCTGGACATAATTGTCAGACATTGTACAGGAATAAGGCTAGCAAAAACGATTTGGAAGGATTACAGTAAATAAACAGTGCTGAAAATTAGGACTGGAAGACATCCATGCCCAGAGTCGCAGTAAAATTTTATGACTCCATGATGCCTTCCCAGACTGCTCCAGTCGGTGTCTTCCTCCTATTCAAGATTCACTGCAGTCCAGTTTTGAAATATAATTGTCCCTCGGTTTCTGCAGGGGATTGGTTCCAGGACCCCCGTGGACACCAAAATCTTCAGATGCTTACGTCCCGTGTAAAAAATGGCCTTCATGTCCCTGGGAATCTGAGGATGCAAATACAAAGAACCACCTGTGTATTTATTGAAAAACATCCAAATATAAGTGGACCTGCACAGTTCAAACCCATGTTGTTCAAGGTTCAACTCTTTTTTTCCCTTATTTTTAAAGATTTTATTTATTTATTTAATTATTAAATATATATTTTATTGATTATGCCATTACAGTTGTCCTATTTCCCCCTTCATTCCCCTCCACCCTGCACACCCCCTCCCCTACCATTCCCCCCTTTAGTTTATGTCCATGTGTCTCAAGTTCTTTAGATTCTATATTTCCCATACTATTCTTGCCCTGCCCCCTATCTATTTTCTACGTACTATCTATGCTATTTTCTCTACCTTCTCCCCCCTTATCCTCCTCCCACTCCCCCGTTGCTAACCCTCCATGTGATCTCCATTTCTCTGGTTCCCTTCCTGATCTAGCTGCCCTCTTGGTTTGCTTTTGTTTTAGGTGTGGTTGCTAATAACTGTGAGTTTGCTGTCCTTTCACTGTTCATATTTTTTATCTTCTTTTTCTTAGATAAGTCCCTTTAACATTTCATATAATAAGGGCTTGGTGATGATGAACTCCTTGAATTTGACCTTATCTGAGAAGCACTTTCTCTGTCCTTCCATTCTAAATGAAAGCTTTGCTGGATAGAGCAATCTTAGATATAGGTCTTTGGATTTCATGACTTGGAATACTTCTTTCCAGCCTCTTCTTGCCTGTAAGGTCTCTTTGGAGAAATCAGCTGACAGTCTGATGGGTTCTCCTTTGTAGGTGACCGTCCCCTTATCTCTTGCTGCTTCTAGGATTCTCTCCTTCATTTTAATCTTGACTAATGTAGTTATGATATGCCTTGGTGTGTTTTTTCTTGGGTCCAACTTCTTTGGGACTCTGAGCTTCCTGGATTTCCTGGAAGTCTATTTCCTTTGCCAGACTGGGGAAGTTCTCCTTTATTATTTGTTCAAATAAGTTTTTCATTTGTTGCTCTTCCTCTTCCCCTCCTGGTACCCCTATAATTCAGATGTTGGAACATTTAAAGATGTCCTGAAGGTTTCTAAGCCTCTCCTCATTTTTTTGAATTCTTGTTTCTTCATACTTTTCTGTTTGGTCATTTTTTTCTTCCTTCTGGTCCACTCCCTTGATTTGAGTCCTAGTTTCCCTTCCATCACTGTTGGTTACCTATGCATTTCCCTTCATTTCAATTAGTTTAGCTTTCATTTGTTCCTCTAATTTGTGACTAAAATCAACCAGTTCTGTGAGCATCCTGATCACCAGTGTTTTGAACTGTGCATCTGATAGGTTGGCCATTTCTTGGTCGCTTAGAGTTATTGGCTCTGGGGCTTTGAATTCTTGAGCCATTATGTTTTGGTCTGTTCCCACTTGTTATGTATGAGGGGCGGAGCCTTAGGTGTTCACCAGGGCGGGGCAACTCAGGTTGCTGGGTTGTGACTTTCTATGTGGGGGCAGGGTCAAAGAGGGGCAATGGTGGTCCCCTCTGCTGCTTCTCGCAATCACAGGGGCTTGTGTGGTCTGTCTGCCTTCGAGGTGTTTCTGACTGCTTGCTCCTTCGCCTGGTTTATCTGTACATGAATGTGTGACTGCAGTCTGCCAGCTGCCTTGAGCCCTCACTGGGTCCGCCCATTGCTACTGCACACCTGGCATCAGCCAACGGCTGCCTGTGTGCCTGGGTTGGTCCAGTGGATCTTTCCTGCCCAACCCTGCTCTGCCGCTGGCTCCACCCCTCTTACTGGTTGGCTGAACGGTTGGTTGTTGTTGGACTTCTGTATAGTTCAATTTTCTGTGTTTTGGTTGCGTTTTTGTTACTAAAACTTTGTTGTCTTTAAACTTGGTTGTGCAAGGAGGCACAGTGTTTCCACCTATGCTTCCATCTTGGCCAGAAGTCTCAAGGTTCAACTCTGTCTACTCTGTCCACTTTTCATATCCATTGCCGTCATCCTAATCCAAGCCTTCATCATCTTTCCCAGGTGCTCTCTGCTGCCGTCTCTGAATCTATTCTAGATACAGCACTCTCGGTGATCCTGTGAAATGTAGGATATCATAGGAATCTTTTGTATAAGAACCCTCCCATGGGGTGCATATGCTTCTTAAAGTCAAAGTCAGTCTTGCAGTGAAGACCTGTGAGGCCCTTGTGATCCAGCCCACTCCTCCCACTCTCTCTCAGCTCTGTCCACACCAGCTTAGCCCTTGGAAGTGTCTGTCATGCTCCTCCAGCCTTGGTGCTATGCCACTTGGCTCATTCAAGTCCTTTCTCAGATGCCACTTGAGTGAGGCATTTATCTCTTTTTTTTTCTTTTTGACAAATACATTTTATTTGTATTTCGTTTTTCTTTCTCTTCTGAATTTTTTCTTTTTTTTGCTATTGTTCAATTATAGTTGTCCCCATTTTTCCCCCATTACTCTCCCTTTGCCTACCTAACCCCTGCTTTTGTCTTTTTTGTTGTCTGTCTTCCACAATAATAGAAAGTAAGCTCCATGGGGAAAGGAGTTTTTTCATCTTTTATGTAATAAGAAGTAACTAAGGCCTAGAGAAGTGTCTGGTGCGTAGTGGGTGGGCGCACAGGGTATATTTGTTTAATGTCTGCTTGTCTAGCACACAGTATGCTCTCCCATTTCTGTGTAGTTTTCCTGGTGATATTTTTGCCTTTGGTGTAATGAACTTTATGCTACTTCTCTATCTCCTATATCTCTCTAGCAAATATATATATGAAATAAGTGAAATCTACTATTGTTAGTATCAAATCTAAATGTTCACCTGTCGTCAACCCACTTCCCCTTTTGGAAGAAGTAAAAGTTATTTTTGCAACTCTGATTTCCTGATTAAGTGGAATCAGGAATCCCAGCAATTCCCACTATTTAAGGATATGCTTAATTGATAGCCCAGAATAAATCCACATGTGTATAGGCAAATTATTTTTGACAAAGGAGATAAAAAATAAAAATAAATCCTCCTCAATAAATGGTATTGGGGGGAAAAAGGATATGCTTGCATATGTAATGAATGTTCTATTTATGTAAGGTCTGTTTAGTTTAAGAGCATCTTAAGTCCTGATACAGATCAGCCATCCTTAAACTCTCTGTGAATACTCGTTCTACTCAGTTTTGCCTCTTTTAAAATGGAAGTCAAACCCTCTACTTTTCAAATGAACCCATCCTTCTGTTCTGATTTAGCAAAATGTTAGTACTAAGAAAATTGTTACTTATTCCTAGTATTACCATATTTGACCTTCAGAATTTTGGGTCCCAGTCTTCCTACAAAACACTTTTCCTACGGTGTCAGGAGAACTTTTGTTGTACATTGATATTCTGCTCACCCAGAAATGTTGAAGCTTTTTATTTATTTATTTATCTTGAGAGAGGAAGGGAATGAGAGAAATTTCAATGTATGGTTGCCTCTCATGTGTCCCCTGCTGGGAACTGGCCTGCAACCCAGGCATGTGCCCTGACTGGGAATTGAACCGCAATTGTGTGGTTTGCAGGCCCGCGCTCAATCTACTGAGCTACACCAGCCAGGGCCAGAAATGTTAAAGCTTTTTAAAATCCCAAATTAACCTTTTTAGTGAACATGACACATTGCTTTATACTTTAGTACTACCGTGAGGTCATTTTAACTTTTTCTTTGCTGAATAGTCTGTATTCCCTAGAAATTTCCATGAAAACATCGCGCAAATCTCCTAAATGGCGGTCTTCCGGTAGACAGCCGGAACAAGACTTCTTACAATGCCAGGCTTCTGTCTGCCTCTCCCTCTCAGTAGAATATGTACAAGAAAAACCTAGTACTAAAACATCTAAGGGAAAAATGACTTTGTGGAAACCAAAGTAGATGCACAGATAGAAAATGTATTTTTAATGGCCAACATTGTCAGATTTGTGCATTCATTCATATGATTATTTTCAAAGGAAAAAGAGGAAAGCATGTAAGGCCCAACCCCTTTATGCTTTCATTTCCTGCCTTTAACTCTGAAATGCTGTTTTTATAAACTTCCCATCTTAAAAATTTCTGGAGCACGTGCACCAATAATTTCAATGTTTGTTTCTCTAGTTGGTTTTAAACAACAAAGGCTGAGAGAATGCCTGAGCCCATCCCTGTAAAATCTGTATGGTTCTCTTTGGATTTTGGTTGGTCTGTTTATTCGTTTGTTTTAATTAAGGGATAATTATTAAGTTATAGTTGTATGTGTTTAAGATTATTAATTTAGCCCTGGCTAGGTGGCTTAGTGGACTGAGCACCAGCCTGCAAACTAAGAGGTCACTGGTTTGATTCCCTGTCAGAGCACGTTGCCTGGGTTGCAGGCTAGGTCCCAGTTTGGGGTGTGGGAGAGGCAGCCAGTCAGTGTATCAGTCGTACATCAATGTTTCTCTCTTTCTCTCTCCCTTCCCTTGTCTCTAATAGTAAATAAATAAAATCTTTAAAAAATATATTCACTGAAGCCAAGTACAACCTCTCACAACAACACCAGGTGGTACACTGATACAGGTGAGTTCCTAGAGTACTGAATACTCCCCTAGTGGGGGAAGCCTGTACTACAGGGGGCCTGCTCTCCAGAAGGCAGTTCTGGTTTGGGGGGGCCCCCTCATATAATCACTATTTTGAATCTGGCATATTGTATTATTCATTATGTCTTTGATACTCACCCACATGTTTAGATGGAACAGTAGTTCATTTATTGCTGTCTAGTTCCCATTATTTGACTGTGTTACAGTTTATCCATTCTGCTGGTAGACATTTGGATTATTTACTGATTTTGGCTATTAGCAAGAATATCATCCTCGTATCTGTCTTTTGGTACACAGATCTGTTGGGTGTATGTACCTGGGAGTGGAATTGCTGGGTCATAGAACAGGCTCATATTTGGGTTCAATATATCTTTCTTATCGCGAAGTAACGTAGGTTAATAGTTACTATATTTTGAGATGTAGTAACTGAAGCAAAATCTAATTTTTTCGTTATTAGAAATTGCTTTCCTGGGAAAAGGGAAGCACTTATTGAACCTGGCATTGTGGTTACTGTATTGTATACTTTCTTTGCTTTAAAGGGGGTCTGTACTAAGAGCTTCCATAATTACTGTCAGAATAGCTTTGGAAAACATAGTCTGCGTGTGACTTGGCTTACCTGATGTTGTAAACACTTGTATAAGAGTTCTTAGAGTTATAAACTCCAGTTTTAGATAACGGTGGAGACACATCCTTTTTTTTTTTTAATTTATTAGAGATGGGGGGTGGGGGAGAAGCATTGATCTGTGCTTCTCGCACCTGCCCTGACAAGGAATCAAACCAGTGACGTTCGGTACGACACCCAGTGACCTGAGCCACACTGGTCCAGACAGAGACACTTTCTTAACGTGGGCAAAGTAAACACTGAGGCTATCTGGGCTTGTTCTGTTTATTTTTTTAAAAATGCTTTTGAAGGGGAAAACCACAGGAGTAAAGCATGTTCCTTTTTACTCTGCAGTATAATTCAATCAAAGAGAAATATATTAGAAAAAATAACTTTTCAAATAGCAAAAACAATACCTTGGGCAGATGGTTAAAGTAAATGGTTGACAGCTAATACTTTATTAAACATAATGTATTAAAGAGATATGTAAAATATCTACAGTGTAATGTTTTTGATAGTATAAATTAGGACACAGCAGTGTCCTAATTTGGGTAGTATATATATATGGGGTAGGACTTTTCCATATTTTACCCCACCTCAAATCCCTTAACTTATATTAATGCAGAAAACTAACCAATACCATTTGGGGGGCTGTCTGTTCTATTTGGGGACCGTAAATTGAGAAAACCCTTATCTGCTTTGAGATTATGAGCTTTAAGAAGAAAGGAAGGAAGGGAAGAAATACTTGGATTTCAGGTTTTGCCAACCAGTTATAATTAACTGTAAAGTATACGTCTGCAGAGTGGCAATAATTTTACTCTGTTTTTTCCCAGGAAGGCAGATTATATCAGTATGCCCAGGGACTCTGAGAGGATTAGGAGCTGAGTGATGGATATAGTCTGAATTAGGGGAGCAGCTGTGGCTGAACATCATTGATGTTTCTGTCTTTTATTTTGAAAGATTTCACTTAACACTGTAAATGTTATTTTTGAAGTTGCAGATTCAAACACAGCTTGTTGATTATATCATGTTATATAAAAGCTCATCAGCTAAATTGAAAATTAACATTGCTGTTGAAGCAGGTGCATACATGCTATATTCTTAGAAGCATAAGTTCTGAGTAGATGGCACTAATGCCATTTAAGACAAATGCTGCCTTTTGTATCCCTTACTTGGTACCAGTCCCAAGAGCTGGTAGAGCACTATGTGTTCTGCCTGATACCTGTCTGGGAGGACTTAGGGAATTTTATTTGAGTAATAACACAGTACTTACTTCAAACCTTAAGATTACATGGCTGAGACTCCTGAGAATTCGGGATTGAGACTTGATTAAAATAATTCCTTTTGAAAATGGCTGAAATGCACATGGTACAACTTAAAAATCTCTTTGGCAATGGATAATAAATGTAGTTCTCCCATAGTGCCTGGTAAAAGTGGTTTAAAGGTACCAGTCGGTAGATAATTGTGAGGCCTCTTACACCTCCATCCTCCACTCTTTAGAGGCTTTCTGTTTCCCTCAGAGAGTCAAATCTTACGATTCCGTCACAGCCTGTTGTTAACTTCATATTCATCACTTCCTTCCTGAGCATAAAGTTTAATCTCACAGAAGTTGAGGACTAAAAAGGACCTATTAAAGATATCTGCTGAGTTTTCTGAGAAGTTACCTACACAAGTTTAGTTTTCTCTCATGCCAGGCTGTGCATTTTTATAGAAGAGGTTCTAAAAGCGGTTTCATTCTAACAAACCACACTGATGAAGTCCAAAAGGACCACCACAGAGTGAGGTTCACTTACAGAGTTCAAGAGAAATTAGCACAGGTTTTCTCCAAATTGCTTTTATGCTTTTAATCACACTTAAAAGTAAAGATTTATGTGTGAAAAGTAGAAAAGAATGCTGATCTCTTATGTTACCGCCCGTGTTCTTTCTGAAGCAAAAATAAGGACCTTTTAAGAGTTAGTATTTTTTAACAACGCTAAACTTTCTAAAAGTAATTAATTTTTTTATTGAGGTAACTTTGGTTAATAACGAATTTCAGGTATTCACCATTATAATTTGATATCTGTATACTGTATTTCCTACTCACCACAAAGGCCCAGTTCCCATCCATTACCATGTATTTGGCCTCCTTTACCCATTTGATCTTCCCACCCCTCCCTCCCTCCCAGCTGATAACCAGCTTTTTGTTGTCTGTATCTATGAGTTTGTTTTTGTTTTGTCTATTTATTTGTTACTTTTTGTGTTACATTCCACACAAGTGAAATCATGCAGCTTTTGTCCTTTTCTGTCTGATTTATTTCACTTAGCATAATGCCCTCAAGATCCTTCTGTGTTGTCACAAATGGTAACTTTCATCTTTTTTACGACGGAGTAGTATTCCAGTGTGTGTGCTCCTGTCTGTGTGTGTACCACATCTTTATCCATTCATTCATTGATGGGCACTTAGGCTGTTTCTGTATCTTGGCTGCTGTGAGTAATGCTGCAGAGAACAAAGGGATACATACATATTTTTGCATTAATGTTTTCGTAAGGAGAGAATTGTTCTTAATCTGAATTTATAGCTGCCAAAGTGAAAGTTGATGAAAGAATCAGCTTTCATGAATGTTGATTCTCAACTCTGATGTTTATTAACATCAAATTAATCTCAACTCTGGTGTTTATTGAGCTATGAAAGATAAACAAATTGTGTTATATCTCTGCAAAGAAACACTATTTGGTAGTGATAAGGATATATGAGTTGGGGGTGTTAAATGCCTGCTCCCAGTATTTTCAGGGTATGGATATGTGTGTCAGTTTAGATGTGTTTCTTGGGGGACTCTTCTTGTCAGGGAACAGGTGGTGATGAGATTTCCATTTTCTTTCNAGCTGCCAAAGTAAAAGTTGATGAAAGAATCAGCTTTCATGAATGTTGATTCTCAACTCTGATGTTTATTAACATCAAATTAATCTCAACTCTGGTGTTTATTAAGCTATGAAAGATAAACAAATTGTGTTATATCTCTGCAAAGAAACACTATTTGGTAGTGATAAGGATATATGAGTTGGGGGTGTTAAATGCCTGCTCCCAGTATTTTCAGGGTATGGATATGTGTGTCAGTTTAGATGTGTTTCTTGGGGGACTCTTCTTGTCAGGGAACAGGTGGTGATGAGATTTCCATTTTCTTTCACTAAAGAAATTTTGTTTAAAATGATACAGCAATTAGTGGAAAAGTTGAGGTCTTAATCTCTTAACATTTCTCCTTTTTTGATATTCTTGGAATACATATATCAGGGATTTTTAAATAAAAGATACTTGGTTTGTGATAAGAAAATAGCAAGTAGCAAAATGATAAAGTGAGTGTGGGAAAAACTAATGTACAACGATATGCAAATGGGCAGTCAAGTTTTTAGAAGTCACCGTCAGTGAGATACCATTTACATAAAATAAAATTAACCAATTTTAAGTGTATCATTCTATGAGTTTTGACAAATGTATAGTCATGGAACCATACTACAATCGAGGTGTAGAGTATGTTCGTCACACCCCCAGGTTCCCTCGTAGCAGCCCTGGCTGGTGTCTCAGTGGACTGAGCACCGGCCTGTGAACCACATGTCCCCTCGCGCCCTCTGCTGTCGGTCTCCCCTCCACGCCGTGGCACCCACACACCTGTTTTCTGTCACTGTGATTATGTCTTTTTTAGATTTACTGTAAATGGATTCACACAATGTATAGTCTTTTGTGACTGGCTTATTTAACATAATGCTTTTGAGATTCATCAGCATTGTTATATGTATTAGTTGCTTTTACATATTTTCTTTATTCTGTTCTCTCTACCTTAGTGAATGTAGGACATATTTTTTAATACCATTTATATATACATCCTCGTCTGCTAATACTCTGTCATCTCTGGTCTGCTTCTGTTGATTGGCTTTTCTCCTGGTGGTGCATTGTATTTTCCCATTTCTTTGAATGCCTGGAAGGTTTTGACTATATGTCAGACATTGTGAATTTTTACATTATTGGGTGCTACATTATGTTGTTTCTTTTTGGTAATTTTGGACTTTGTTCTTGGAATCAGTTGAGTCCTTTGGAGACTTGCATTTAAGTCTCAGTAGAGTGGGTCCAGAGCAGCTTTTAAAGTCTCAGGCCAATTTAGCTCCATGACTAGTGCGTGACACTCTTCTGAGGCCTTTCTGTTTTGGTGAGACTATAAACTACCGCCAACCCTGTGTGAGCGCTGGGAGTTACTCAGTCTGCTGCCTGCTGGTGGATCGGCCTGGCGCCTGGTGGTTTCTTCTCGTAGGCTCAAGGGCACCCTCCTGCAGGTGCCCCAGGGTCCCTCTCTGCACCTCTGTCCTGTCCTGTGCACTGCCCCACACGTTCTAGCCCCCTCAGCCTCTCCGACTCCCCTCTCTGGTGTCCTCACCTGGCAGGACTAGGTTCCCCCTCCTCGGGCGGCAGCCTGGAGCCTGCTCTGGGCAGTGCGGGGTGGCCCAAAGGCTCACTCCCTGCTAACCTGCTTGGGCAGCACGGTCCCTTGCTGCCTAAGAGTGTACAAAAGCCATGTTTTATGTGCTTCATCCAGTTTTTTATTGTTTATGGCAGGAAGATGAGCCTGTCACTGGTACGCTCTCATGGCCGGAAGTAGAATTCTTTTCTTCTAAATGTAGAGTGAGCATATATTGCTATTTCCAGGGGGAAATTGGGGTATATGTCTCATCACTTCTCAAAATTCTTAAATATAATAATATACTTTAGTGTCTGTTTTATTATTTGTAAGACATATGTCATGATTTAAGCGGTGCTCCTTAGACTTCACACTAAGCTGCTCTTGGCTTGAATGTTGTTCCCTGGTCAACTTAAAATTATTTACATGAACTGTTATTTTGGGGGTTATTTGTAGCAAACTTACCTAGAGTAGCTTCCCATCAGTGATGCTGTGGTAGAATTCTAATTCTAAGGAAATGTGTTAGTCCTCTGTATTTCTGCTTGATTGGTTTTTCTCTTGAACTGTATGACACTGGTGTTTTTAAAAATATTAAGTTTGCTGGCTATCTACTGTATGTGAGAAAATGACTGCAGACCATTTTTTATTGAATTTAGTGGGTGACGTTGGTTAATAGAATCACAGGTCTCAGGCGTGCAGTTCTGTAACCCGTCATCTGTATGTGATGTGTTACACATCTGTGTAGTGCGTGTTCACCGCCCCGAGTCAAGGCTCCTCCCATCACCGTCTATCTCTCCTCTGCCCTCCACTACCTCCACCCTCCTCTGCAAAACTTGTCTTACCTGAGAGTGTTCGTGGTTAAGATCACTAAAGAGTTCTTGGTTGTTTGGGAGCTGATCTTTTGAATTTACGGCTTGCTCTCTATTCCAGAAAAATTGTTTCAACATCTGTTCATAGATTGACCTACTATAATGTCTAAAACAGGCCAAATTTTTAGTCAGCCATTAGAGAAATGTGTGTTTTAATTTATTTGTGTTGTAGGAAAGATGAACAAAGTGGGATTAAAATATGATTTTACATATTATGGATATGCGATTGCTGTCTTCTGGCAGTTTTAGGGAAATGGTGACATGAAATCACACTCTGAAGATGAAAATTTGAGGCTCTAAGTGGCTCCATTTCTGGTCTCGTGTAAAATTAATCACAGCACGGTTAGTTGGAATGAATATTGAAGTTGAGAGACCTAGATCCCAGTCTCAGCTGTGTCACTTAGCGCCATGCGACTATAAGTCAGCCACCCCCATTGTGAGTCTCCTGCTCTATAAAATGAAGACAAAAGTCAACATCACCTACTGCAAAGGGACAGCAGAGTGTTAAATGAGATGGTGTTGATGAAAATGTTTGAGCAGATTTGTGTGCAACGGAAATATTAGTTGAAAACTTATTTTGTACATTGTTATAAAATCTGCTGTCAACACCTTGTATGACAGAATACAAAGCAAGATATATTTATATTTCATACAGCTTGTTTGCAAAAATATTTTATGTTGGAAAAGAAGAAACAGCCCATAGGACTGATTGATAGAATGGAGATAGAGGCGATTGCGATCTTTTTTCCAGTCTTTTTTTCTTAGTGTTATTTTGTTTCCCTCCCCCTTATTTTCCAGGCAAAGAGTGTATACAGCAGTTAGCTGAAAACACGCGGTATTTCAGGAGGCGTCTGAAAGAGATGGGCTTCATCATCTATGGGAACGAAGACTCTCCGGTGGTGCCTTTGATGCTCTACATGCCAGCCAAAATCGGGTACCTGCTCTTGCAGATGACAGGCTGCTCTCTCGAGACTGAAGGTCTCCATGAGTGAGAGTCAGCCTTAGGTGTTTTGCCAGGGAAAGCTGTCCTGGCCTCACTATGTTAACCTTTATTTGCTAGACATGCCATAGATGAGTGGATGTCAATTTGTAAAATACAGTATGTTAGCTTGTTAGTCTTTCATTTAAAAATTTTGAGTTTAAAGTACTCTTCTAAGGGGAGTGAGTTAGATCAGCAAACAAAACGCAGACATAAAAGTCCCTGTCCCGTGCAGCTTATGTTCTAGTGGCACAGAGTCAGGCAAGTGTAAATGGCATCATACGTTAGAAGGCGTTGAGTGCTGTGGGAAATACGGAGCAGATATGGGAGACTGAGCATTCCCGGTGGGCGCGCAGTTTACAGTATTAAGTGGGGTTGTCGGGGTGGGTCTCAGTGGGAGGAAAAGATAACATCTGAACCTAAAGGCGCTGAGAGAGTTAGCCACTGGGAGAAAGACACTTTTGTGCCAAGGCCGGAAGGCAGGAGCACGCGCCACCAATGGGAGAGTAGCGAGCAGGTGAGGGGAGCTGAAGAGCTGCTGTGCCCTGGGGGGAGCTAGTGAGCTGTGAGGTCAGGGCACGTTGTTGTGTAGTAAGCCGATGTGCAGATTGCACCAGCTTCTGTGGCCTGTACAAAGTGTCTATAATGGAAAGCCTTGCCCTGGAATAGCTTCCAATGTATAACGAAACCAGAAAACATTCGAAAACTAAATATGAAGTGAACTGGTATAATTATTTGCAAAATAATTACGTAAAATTGCACCAGAGATGTAAAATAATTTGGATTTGTGAGTTTTGACAGGGAATTGGATAAGGTTTAGTTGAAGTCAGGAAAGTAGCAAATATTTTCATTCACCTTTGAATCCTTTTTGCCCACCACGGTCCCTGGCATTCAGAGGCCACTCAGTAAGTGTTTACTAAAGTGTGAATAGGAAGAAAACTTCAGTCGGGGAACCTGGAAATATAGTGATTTCAAAGATGATAATGGGGGGGGGATTGGGCAGAGGTGCTCATGGA
This sequence comes from Sturnira hondurensis, assembly GCF_014824575.4. Taxonomy (NCBI): domain Eukaryota; kingdom Metazoa; phylum Chordata; class Mammalia; order Chiroptera; family Phyllostomidae; genus Sturnira; species Sturnira hondurensis. The sequence continues at coordinate 18,566,429 of NW_028093774.1, forward strand.
GGGAAAAATGGAGTTCAGATTTCCACAGGAAGTCATGGGCAGTTGGCCTGCAGCCTTCAGAGGCCATGGCGGAAGTGAACCAACCGTAGGTATAGAATTTTCCCTATTCTTGGAATGGAATTACCAAATAACTTGAAGAGTTACTCAGTCTGGAGGACTGACTTAGTCAAGAACCCTTTCTTTAGAGAGGATTCTATTCTGACTGTGTACATTATAATTAAGACTTAAAGAGGATGGGGCAGAACTGGACTGAAGCACTGGACAGTCCAGGAGCCTGAGCGGAAGACGCAGGGCCCCCGGGCGCGCTCTGCCACGGAGGCAGCACGTGGAGGGCCCTGCTGGTGCTCGAGGGGGTGGGGAAAGCTGGCGCCAATCCAAGCAGTCAGTAGTGTAAAACGTGTGAGGTTTCTACATTCTAAAACAAATGCTTTGAACAGCTAAGGAAAAAATCAAAAAAGGAATAATAAGGTAAATCAACAAGAGAAAAATATAAAGCATAAGTTAATAAACATGACAAAATTTACATAAAAGTTAGAACTGTGTTTTAGACAAGACACAGAACTGGAGAAAGGTCATATGCCACTGCCTTGCCATGGGGTGGGGTGTTAAATGGCAGCTGCGTGATCAAGCAGCTGAACCTGGGGATGTGCTGGCTTCCCAGACACCAGAGGAAACCCTGAATTCCAAAGGCAGCTGGACACCCAAGGCAGTCAGAGAATTGCCTGCTGTTGGGGGAAAGGAGAGGGTAATTCTGGTTGACCGTTCTACCAGCAGGAAGCTGTCCGTGGTACAACAGATGCTTGGCATCCTTATAATCTTTAGACTTTATTTAAACTACCAAGCCTTACATTTCAAGGGCCAGGATTTAAACCCAAGTTCATTTTGAAGCCTCTGAACCACTGTTAACTGTCTGGGACACTTGAAGGCCACGATTGCACATTATTTTAGGCAAGCCCTATTAACAATTGCTCTCTGCCAACTGTATTCTTTCACCCTTGTGAAGGAAACCATTTGGGAGACAACCACTTTAGGGTTGAATAAAAGAAATCTTTGTGGACTGTCTATTTTTACTTTAAAAGGGGTTCAAGGAAATTTCTAATAGAAGTCTCCAGTGCCTGTCAGTCAGAGGAGTGTAGATTGTTCATCACTGCGAGACCTTTGCCTTGTATGCATTATGAGCCTTCTTGGTTCTTTCCCTCGTCTTCCCTCACAGTGCCTTTGGACGGGAGATGCTGAAGCGGAACGTTGGAGTCGTTGTGGTGGGGTTTCCCGCCACCCCGATTATTGAGTCCCGAGCCAGGTTCTGCCTGTCTGCAGCTCATACCAAAGAAATTCTTGATACTGTGAGTAGACACTTCTACCTTCATATAAATATACCTTATACTAAGGAGGCCTGATTATCACATGAAATTAATCATCTGTTCTTCTGGTGTTCTTTGAGCACCTAAAATATTTAGCGGTACAATAGGGGAAGAAATGTCTGGTGCTACTTAAAACATTGCTGTTTACAAAAACGAAACAGAACAAGAAACCCCACAAAACTGTTAGCAGGAACTGTTCCAGATCCTGTGTGATCATCAGGATTCTGGAAATTTTCTGGCTTTGTTTTGTTCCACCCCCTCCTTCATGATGGCCTCTAAAACCATACAGTTCTCTTTCTACTCTAGCTGTTTCTACTCTAAACTTTCTTGTGTATTTTTTTGTCTGTAGGGTTTCCTCTCTTGAGCCTTCTGTTTCTTTTGTCCTGCTAACTCCTACTCACTCTCCACATCTCCACTTAAAGACAGCCTGCCCAAGGGTATTCCCAATCCCTCTTACTTGATGTTTTTCCTTGGAATCTCATGATTGTCCCAGTAAGCTATTCATACCTGTCATTACATACGGCAGTCTTCTCCATTAGATAGATCTTGAAGATAGAAACTACGTCCATTTTGCTCATTCTCTGTCCCCAGGACCTAACATAGTGCCAGGCATATAGTAGAGCCTCCTAATTATTGTAACATTTAATTATTTATGGTCTCTTAAGTATATTCTCACCTCTTGATAGTCTCTTAATGTGCTATTTGTACACATCTAAGACTTCGGACTTTAAATAAGTATTGCTTTCTCGGAGTTTATAAAGCTCTAACACATGGTATTTGCATAAAATTCATTGGAGAGCACCTAATCTTAAAGAATGTCATGAATGCAAGTTTTTAAAATTTCATTATGACCATTTAATTAACCTTTTCTATTTCTGAGCAATTGAGGACTGATTTTTTTCTTCCTGTTTCTACATAGCAAAATTTCTACAAGTATGAATATATTCTTAATCACATTCAGACACTGAGAAATTGGATTCCGTTTATTAACTGTATCTTTGTTTTTCTTTTTCTTAATTTTGATTAAGGCTTTCAGATTTTTTTCAATAGATTTCTCATTTCTAAAAGATTTTACTGATGAATTTCTGTATTGATTTTTTTAACTTTGTGATGTCAGCTTCTCTTCCGTTCTCTATTTGGATGGTTAGCAATTTAACATGCCTTTGAAAACCATCTGTGTCATCACAAATAATGCTGTAGGAATGCGTTATGTCTTCTCACAACAACTTTGGTTTTCTTTTGTTTCTTGCCCTTGTGAAACATATTTTAGTGGGAGGAGGTCAGTAAACAAGCATATAATCATAAACTAAATTATCTAATATTTGAGGGGTATAAATACTTTGGGAAAACAAAAATAAATTAATAGATATTTAGAGTGGGGGATGGAATTTAAAACAGGATGACATGGTAGGCTGACATTTGAACAATTGAACAAAGGTTTGAAAGCAATTAAGGAGTTAGCCAAGTGGATATCTTTTTTTTTTAATTTTTATTTATTTATCTTTAGAGAGGAAGGGAAGGAGAGAAACATCAATGTATGGTTGCTTTTTGGTGCATCCCCTGCTGGGAACTGTCCTGCAACACAGGCATGTGCCATGATGGGGAATTGAACCCCGATCTTCTGGTTCGCAAGCCCATGCTCAATCTACTGAGCCACACCAGCCAGGGTTGGATTCTTTTTCCTTTTTGCTGCTTTGATTATTGGCTTCATCTGCTGTACTGATGATTCCCTACAAATTATTCTTCATTTTAGTTAGGGTATTTTTCATCTTTGATTGGTCCTTTTTTATACTGTTGAAATTCTCACTAAATTCAGTGAGCATCCTTATAACCAGTATTTTGAAATCTCTATCTAGTAGATTGCTTTAGAGATTTTAGGAAAATCTGAAGCATAATCCTTGACAGGCCATTTCTGTGGAAGCATCTTGGGTGAGCCTACAAGTTGGATGGGGTGTGGTCTCAGGGAATCACCGGGGAGGGGCAAACTGTGATAGCCAGGTTGAGGGAGACTCAGATATGGTGCCTTCCTGTCGGCTCTGTGAGGGTAGGCCTAATCAACAGAACAGTGGCCTCTGCCTGCACTCTGTCTGGAAGAAAGATGTCCCCCACAGTTTGCACCTGTGATACTAAACAATTCAGTTCCTCCTCATATGCCTCAGGTTCCTTTCAGACTGCTGCCCTAGCCTTGGAGCTGAGGGATTGAGTCTGAGTAAGTCTATGCAAGGGCACTTTAAGAGAAACTGCCTGGGACGCCAGAAGTCCTTTGTCTCACCCAGCCACAATCCCCCCCACTGGTTTTTACAGCCAGAAGTTATTGGGACTCCTCTTCCTGGCTCTAGAACCCTGGGCTGGGGGGTCTGGTTCCTGGTTTGGGGTTGGGACAGCCTTGCTCCTCAGAGGGAACCTCTGCTGTGGATATCCCTCGTGATTTTTATCTGTGTGGCTGTGCCGCTTTTCCGCACCTCCTACCGTTTCTCCGTGTGGCTCCTTTAGGTCCCTGGAAGTCCCTAGGCGTAGGTCCAGGGAGCCAGATTTCAGGCAGTTCTGAATGTTGGTGGTTCTGTAGTTTATTTGTAATTTTGATGTGGTTGTGGGAAGAGGCAAATACTGCATTTACCTACGCTTCCGGAAGTTCTCACGACTTTGGCTGCTAGGAACTGTACACATTCATGAAAGAATTTAGACGTAACCAGGTATCCAGATAGACTTCTGTTGCCAACAAATATGCCTGCCAATTGAGAATTCTCATTCTTCTCATAAGATTCACCTGAGGGATTGTTTGACTTTGCCTTCCCATTCAGTTTTTTTAAAGCATGCAGTGCATATTTTGAAGTCATAGGTTTGAAGTCATTTTGTCTTATGTTTTATGGAACTAAATATGAACATTATTAGATACAAATGAATTTTTGTTTAGTAATGGGCTTTGTGACGTGATTCTACATAGAGAAAATGCTATAAATTCACCAAAAAAACCCCCCACAAAGCCCTACCTGCTCAGCTAATAAACATATAGCCAGCAAACTTGCAGAATGAAAGATCAACACACAAAAATTAGTATGCTTTAGTACACCAACACTAAACAAATGAAATTAAGAAAATGGTATGTATGGTAACATTTAAACGTTGCCAAAAGAAAAGAATGGCTTCCACAGGACAGCTCAGTTGGTTAGAATGTCGTCCAGATACACCAGGGTTTCAGGTTCGATCTTGGGTCAGTGCACATACGAGTAGCACCCAGTGAACACAGGAATAAACAGAACAAGTCAATGCTTCTCTCTCTCTGTCTCTGTCTCTGACTCTCAGAAATGAATACATTTTTTAAAATGTATAAAAAGAAAAAAGACTTAAATAAATGGAAAGACATCCCATGTTTGTGGATTGGAAGATTTAATATTGTTAAGATGGCAGTACAGCCAGGTCCACGGACCCAGTGCAATCCCCATCAAAGTCCCAGTGGCCTTTGGAACAGAAACAGAAAAGCTGGGCCTCAAATGCATATGGAACTGTAGGGCCCCCAGTAGCCGAAACAGTATTAATAAAAGAAAGTGGAAGTCAGAGGACTCAAGCTTTCTGACTTCAAAGCTTACTCCAAAGTAACAGTAATTAAAAACAATAGGGGTCTAGCATAAGACTGTACATCTAGACCAATGGAGTAGAACTGGGAGTCCAGAGATGAACTCAAGCATCTAGCTGGGTGTGTGTTTGTTTGTTTGTTTGTTTTTATTTTTTTGTTAATCTTCACCAGAGGATATGTTCGTTGATTTGAGAGAGAAAAACATCAATATGAGAGAGAAACATTGATCTGTGATTGACCAGGGATCAAAGCCACAGTCTAGTTATGTGCCCTGAGTGGGGGTCAAACCTACAACCTTTTGTCGTGTGAGATCATGAGATCATGCTCCAACCAACTGCGCCACCAGTTGCTTTTTTAACAAGGGAACCAAAGCTAGTCAATAGGGAAAGACTAGTCTCTAACAGATCATGTTGGGCAACTGGATAAGTACGTGCAAAAGGATGACGTTGGATACAAGCGGCATGGGTGACCTTTGCCAGCATTATGCTAAGTGAAAGAAGCCAGACACAGAAGACCACATTTGTACAAAATGTCTAGAATAGGCAAATTTCTAGGCTCAGAAAATGGCTTGGTGGTTCTCAAGGCTTGTGGGGGAGGTAGAAATGAGGATTGATATGAGTATGGGTTTGTTTTTTGAGGTGACATGCTTTAAAATTAGTGGTAAAAGTTACACAACTCTGGATATACTAAGAAGCATTGACTTGAACACTTTAAAAAGGGGAATTTTGTGGCATGTGAATTGTATCTCATTAAAGTGTTATTTTTAAAAATGAGAAGGGCAGGTCTATTGGCTCATGGGCACAGCTGCCCTAAAACATTCCCTTAGCAATGAGGACGAGACTGTTCATTTGATAACTTGCCGTAGTGTTTGAGTTTTTTGTAAGAAACCTGTTTTCCTTGACAAATAAAGGGCAGATTTTACAGAAAAGAAAGTTATACTGAGACAATTAATTGAGTTTTGATGGGAAGACAAGATGGAGATACTCTCTCAAGATTAGGATTCTGGAGTTCAGATCCCAGACTGCAGCCCTGCCCTTCCCTTGCCCCTCCCTCACCTGCAGCCCGTCCCACACCACTCAGGGCCTCCTTTCACGGCTTCCACTGTGTCTCACTGAGTCGGGGCCGCAGTCCACCTGGGCACTCTCTCCTTCTTGCATCTAGGAAGCATCTCAGCACAGGTTTCTCACCAGTTTTCTTTAGCGTCGTAATGGAAAGAGCAAGTACTGAAGTGTGGAAGGAGAGGATGGCAAATCCTGGCCAGCCTGGCAAGTCCATGGTGCATATTCCTTTTTCTACCAAGCATAACATACATTGATGAATTTTGCCCCTTATCCTGCATTCCTACTATTCACAACCCGTTATTCACAGTCAGCCTGACATCCTCACTCCAAGAGCAACTCTCCCTGCAGCTCTGCTGTGGTCTGCGCAGACTCAATGCAGACACAGGCGGGCCCACCGAGGATAACCTTGCCGCGATTGTTTGTAGGAGAGGAAAGCTCCGGGCATGCCTGTGTCCTACTGGCTCTGACCCCACCCTCTGCTCTGTATTTTTAGGCTTTAAAGGAGATAGATGAAGTTGGGGACCTGTTACAGCTGAAGTATTCCCGTCATCGGTTGGTACCTCTGCTGGACAGGCCTTTTGATGAGACTACATATGAAGAAACAGAAGACTGAGCCTTTTTGGTGCTCCCTTAAAGAAACTCTCCCTCACCCAGGACAGTGTGTGGCCTTTCTGAGCCAGTTCCAGGAACCACACCTCGGTGGCCGTCTCATGTGAAAGACATTTCTCAACTCCTGACGGTGGCCACCTCTACTCTACGTGGCATTTTGTAAATAGTGGGGAAAAAACTGCTTCGTATCTTCCTTTGCTGCATTTCACCTTTTAAAAGAGGTGACTCACTTTGCTTTTTTGTTCATTAAAAAATGTTTTATTTTATAACTATTCTACTTGTGAAATCACGCTGACCCTAGCCTGTCTCTGCTAACCACACAGGCCGTCACCCTCTCGCAGCCGCCTCACAGGCCTGGGCCCACCTCCCCAGGGAGCAAGTGCCTTCCACTTACTTCCGCTCCGGGTCTCGGAGGTTGCCGACCTTGGAACCCTTATTTAGCCAGTCAAGTAATCATCCGAAGTGTTCTCCTTTTTTGTTTTAAGTTCAGCCTTTTAAGAAAACAGTAAATGCTAACCGTGCTGAAATTGCTCCTCCTTGTATAACTCCCCCTGGTCTGGAGCCTCCCGAGGCTTGGTCTTGCTCCAGTTTCTGGAATGGAACAGGGATTTCTTCCTTCATCACCACGTACTTCTCCATGACGGTCATTGTCTGAGGGTATGTCCAATTTCTGGGTTCTTCCCAAGCTCGGATGTAACACCCCAGCCCCCTATTTAGAACAATTAAATTGTTCTAAAAGCACCCACATCCAACCCCCATCAGACCTCTTTGGCGAAGCTGACTTGCACTTCGCCACCCTGGGGACAAAGCTGCTCTGAGAAGTGACATGCAGTGCACTCGGGCTGAGTGATGGGCGGAGCAGCATGGAAGAGCTGACTACTGCCTGGGGATCGGCTGTGGTTTGCTCCTCACTGCTTTCTGCTGTTGGAAGTTGTGTCAGCTTCTGCCTGGGTCTGGGCCCAGGTTAGGATTAAAACTGATAGAGGCAAATACTATTGGTAAATCCTCTGCTCAGAAATCATTTGTCCTGTTGCTACTTAAGGGTTAAAGCTATTAATTTAGCCTTCTTAGAAGTTGACCCACTTAAATATTACTCTTTGGGGCATTCTTTTTCTAATATTTTAAAATTGATTTTACAGAGGAAAGGAGGGGAACATTGATTGGTTGTTCCGCTTATTTATGCACTCATTGGTTGATTCTTGTGTGTGCCCTGATTGGGATTGAATTCACAACCCTGGGGTATCGGGATGGCACTGTAACCAGCTGAGCTACCTGGCCAGGAACGAGGGCTAATTCTCTTTACTCTTGATGTCCTGAGACAATTCTAACCTGACTTTGGGGGTTTGGGGTTTCCCTTGCCTTCTATTACCTTTTTTTTTGTTTGTTTGCTTATCTTAACACTTCTGTCTTTGCCAAACGGGGATCCCCTCTCCTTGGACTCTTTTTTCCCACCAGGTGGGGGGCTTCTTTCTGAGAGCTTTCACTGCTTGACCAAAGAACAAATCTGAAACTCACCATGTTGAAGTTCTTTCTCTTTTTCTGTTAACCAAAGTTCAAGTGGAAAAAGCTTTTGACTTTGTTATACCCAAGATCAGCTTGTCTTTAAGGCACCATCGGGTGCTGTAGGAAAGGGCTGGGAACACAGTGGAAAAGAACTCTGTGGAGTCCTCTTGCACGTTCGTTTCTGAAACCACTGCTTTTACTGGTACGCATTTGCAGACCGGGTTCTCTGGGGCGGCTTCTCATGAGCTGTGTCTGCACTGCTGCGTGTAGGAGAGGGTGTAAACAGTATTATTGTTGTGAAGTTTTGTTTTCACGCCTCAAGTTAGTTACCTTTGGTCACTCTCAGCGTCTGAGATCCTTAAGCCCTTGCAGTAGTCCAAGGTTTCATTTTAGTTTATTTTTGAAGAACAGTGAAGGGTGAGTAAAAGAACCAAGTAGCTAGGCAGGGACTATACGTAGCAACGTAGACGTTGCAGTAAGACAAACTGTGGTAACCAAGTAAATGAGTCCTGTAAAATAAAGTACATTGCTGACCTCGCCTGTGCATCTAGTTCCTTACCACAGAACCCACTGGAATACCAGACGGCTTTTGCACTGCAGTTACTGTGTAATGTCGTGGGGTTTGCAAAAGTCACAAGCTTTAAGCAACAACTCACCTGCTAGTGTTTTTATTTTGGCTTGCGTGAAGTCACTGCAATATAAAATATCGGTTAAAATGGGCATTTAAAAAGTCGTGTATCACTTTGCTGGCAGTTATTTCAGGATACATGTAGTTAAATTACAGGTTTACTTTGAAGAGATGTAAGTCCTGTGATCTCTCCAGGGCCTCTTCTTTCTGGAGGACAAAACATTATTCACACTGGTTGTCTCTTCTTGAAACTGTAATATAAATCTAGGGTCCAGTCGTATAACAAGTATCATTCAACCAAGAACTTGGGGAGATACAAGTGCATATGATTACAGTCGTCGGAAATGAATAGAAATCTGGGACGTGTAAGTGTTGTGTAGTGCGTGGTTTAAGACTATTCTCAAGTCAGCCTGACTTGAGAATCTGATGGGACTCAAAGGCGCACCAGCTAACCAGGACCACCAGAGCTGATGATAACCAGAATCAGTCAGCACAGGTGTGACGAATGCTTATCACGTTTTCTCACCCCTCTTTATTGAGCATTGCCTTGGTCCATTTCAGGTTTATGAGACCTTTGTCTGCAGATCACATCAAAACCAGAAAATCTATAATGAGGGGTCATGGAAATCACAGGCGCAGGATGGAGCAAGTGGCAGAGCGTCCTCCCACCTTTACCCTAGAATACAATGTACTTCCTAAAGCAAGTAAATGTTGAAAACATCCAGGGGCTTGGGAGCACTTTTTTAACTTACTGCTTTGCTTTGGAAAATACCTTCTCTCTATAAAACCTTCTAGCCTCCAGAACCCCAAAGTGCTGCTGGCTTGTTTGAAGAACGCGGCATCTTAGTCTTTCAGTCACTCTCTTTAACTGTGACGAAGGGTGAGGACTTCAGGCAGGCCAAACACGCTGCTTCCTCGTGTAGCCACATAGGGAACAGGCGCATCCTACACACCATGGTGGGCTGTGTGTTTGCCTCACGCCCCATCAGAAGCCAAGGAATAAAAGAGGCGTCCGAGGACTTGTCTGTGCAATCCTTCCTTCCTGTAGTTGGCCTTTCTTTCTCTCCCTCCCTCCCCTCATTCTTGACTTGCAGAAGTCCAACTCCGGGGATAACTGGTCTGCGGCGGTGCTGCGTTTGGACGGTTGCTAAGTCAGATTCTTTGTTCTCCTTGTACACGCAGCCTTAGGTTTCAGGAGGAGATGAGGGCCTCCTTTCTTCCCTACTTGAGGGAGCCTGCCTCTAAGCTTAAGACGAGCACTTACGTGGAGTGTTAGAGTGTGGAAGGCACTTCACTTCTTCCTATTGGTGACAACCAGGAGGAAGAGTGGCTTACTTACGTGCAGGGAGAGGTTTCCTGGTTTTCAGAGAAGGGGACACAAAGTGACATTTCCCTCTGCCTCCCTTTCCAAATTGATGAGGCCCTCTGGTTCCTGGTCACACTGGACTGAGCAACAGCACAGAACTGGCAATGCCGCAGGCAGAGGAGAAAGAACTGGAGTGATTCTTGCTTTGTAGGAATGCGTAGGGATGTGGCAGAGCCACCTGCAGGAAGTTCAATACAGTGGACTGTCACCTGGTTCTCCAAGAATCGCTGTGTCCTCATTCCCAGGGTGTCTCCTAGTGTCCTAGGTCAGCCGAAATGCAGTTAATGTGACTTGTGTGGTTGGGGAGGGGGGAGAGTGGTGGTTTCCCGTCTGTCCACCTTCATGAAGATCAAGGGGATTGTTGAGCATTTCACACAGGGAAAATCAGCTCAGTGAAAAAGGGTTGTTACGAGAATGAAAGGGTTCGTGGCACTTGAGCAGCTGTTCCGCTTAAATGGGAAATGGGAAAAGCCAGTGTTCGTGCTGCCTGTCGCCACCAGAACCAAAAAGTAAAGACAGGATTGAATCTTTATGGGCGCTTCATTCAGATAGTCGGCGACCTGAGAATACAGCGGGTTATGTACCCCAAAAGACTGTCTTACATTTCATTTCTAATCAGCATTTTTATAAGGAGGAAAAAGGGATTTGGAATTCAGAAAAAGGTTAATCAGCTAAAAGCTGCAGCCCGGCAGTTTCCCTAGCATCTTCTCATCTGTTGACTGGTGATTCTTTATCTGCGTCCTGGGCCACTCTGTATCTGTGTCCTATGTCCGAGTGGTGAATGTCTTCCCCCAGAACCCAGTGGCTCAAACACCACCGTGATTGCTTGCAGTTCCCCCCCACCCACCCCCTTCTTGGGGCACAGAGGTCCGATTGCCGGTGGTGTCCTGGAGTCAGGGTGGGTCATATCCTGTTCCTGAAACAATAGTGTTTTACATGCATTCATTAGAAGGCTTATTAACTCTTACCTAAAACTAAAATTATCCAATTCTCGAGCGTCCCCATCAAGGGGCAGCCCCAGGACAGTTTTTTGGACAGTGCTACTACCAGTTTATCATAGAAGCTCTTAATCCATTAAGCCAGTTAATCAAACTAACTTTTGTGTGGAGAAAAGCACGTCTGTTCTCTCCTCAGCTTTGTCCCCGTGGACTGTAGCATCCAGGCTCCAGTTGCCAGGTGCCCAGATAGCCGAAATAGAGGGCTGGTTTCCTGCCTTCTCATCCTGAAGAAGCGCTAGGACCAGCCAATGATCCATTTGCTTTTAATTGTATAGAAAATGCTGCCACCCCTTTTGTTGTTTCCAGTGACCTGTATTCCAAGCACGTTCTGCTGGGGAACCTTTTCTAGGGAGGAAACCAAAGGGATTATCTGCAGCCTTTATTGAAAATGTTTGTTCAGGTTTTCTGTGGCGAGTCTGCAGGTATCACGTTCCAGTCCACCCTGGTGGGTGGCTTGGCTGGGGAGCTGTGGGTGAGGTCTTGCTTACTGCATAGCAGACGTGAAAAATGGCCTTAAACTGTGATTCTTTGTGGTATGATGAGATAATAAACTGACCGACCCTAAAGAATGCATTGGCTGTTAGACTGCAGTTACTGTGTTTCTAATGAAGCAATACCCAAAACTCGGTTCTTTTGGAGCCGTTGTGGGAGGTTGAAAGACAGGTAAGCAGTACCTCGAGGTGGTGCTGACCGCCTCGCTGCCATCTGCATGGGTAAGTGGCTCCTTCCACATATGTGGACCCTGGAGCCAAGTCAGGGTCCGCTTTTTGCAACACGGTTCCCAAGTTCCTTGTGCAAAGCTTGGCCACTTGGCCCAGCCTTCCAAGGGAGTGTGGGCCCTGTCACTGACTAGGGTGGAAGGGAAGCTTGTCTGCACCCTAGCCCTTAGGTCTCACCTCTGTGATGTTAAACCGGGGGTCGGAAGGACAAAAAGCATCCTTGATGGGCCATCACAGGTACTGGTGAAACCACCAAGGCTTCAGCCAGCGCGCCCGCCTGAAGTCCATCCCTCTCTGCGTAAAAGTAGCATTAAGGGAAGGGGGAAGAGAGAGAGTAGGGATAGAGAAATGGCTTATGGGGAGCTGATACCTTACTTTGTTGGTCCTCATTTTTCCATTGCCCAACTTACCTGTAACCTAGTAGCCGTGGTAACCCCTCTCCGTAGCTGCAATGCTCATATAATCTGAGAAAGTGAGAGAAGGGGAGATGTCAATAACAACTTAAGTAAAGTGTTAAAATGTTGCTCTCTCTTCCTTATCCCTGTCTCCCTTTTTTGCCAAGTGATTTTTCCTTTAACTTTGTTGGATGACTGAAGCTCTATAAATAGCAGGTGTGAGTTTTCGGTGCGGGACCTCTGAGAGCGCCTGTCGAGACCTGAAGGGTTTCCGGGGAGTAGGTTTGCAGGGCTGGGTGAAAAGGTGAGGGGTTAAGCAAAACCAAACAAAACTTCACAGACACAAGACAGTATAGTGATGACCAGAGGGAAAGGGGGGTCACCCCGTAAATGTGGAGTGCCGTTCCCGTCCCTACACTGCCTGATCTCAGAGCCTTATAAACCTGCAGTAGCCAAGACTGCGCAGTTGGCATTAGGGCGGACAGACTGAACGGTAAGACAGACAGACTAGAGTTCGGAAATACACCCACATAGATGGGGTTAGTTGATTTTTGACAAAAGTGCCAGGTTGATTCAATGGGAAAGGAGAGTGCCTCCACTTACGGTGCTAGAACAGCTAAGTGTCTAGGGGAAATGACCTTTGTCAAGGTCCAAGCCTGCTGAGACTTTTTAAGTTTATCTGAGCCAAACTGACAGTTGCCAGGAAGCAAAACCTCAAGCGGTCAAGAAAACGCCCTGGAGAGTGGCAGGTCCTCGGCTGCCTTTATACATGATGAGCATCAGAGGGGGGGTTACATGAAATCCACTGGCGGTCAATTGAGGGGGTGGGGAAACACAAAGCAGGGACATCTCTGGGGTTGGGTAAAATGTAAGGCAGACACATGCTTGTTCTGCATTGGAGGGCACAGGACAGTTAATAAATAACACACAGCACACGGAGAGGGTGTTTGGGGAACAAGATAATGGGATCCTGTGGTCTCCTGCTCCAGTGGGAGACAGTGCCCTGAGGGTCCAGAAAGGAGAGTTCTCTGCCATTTCAAAGATACGTCACCCTGGGTGCAAAAACAGTAAACGGGCTGTGACCTGCGAAGTTAGTCAGGCATTGGTGTGTTCAGACTAGCCCATGCGGTGACCTTTGGGCTATGAGTTTGCAGGGCCTGCAAGGCCGGCCTCCCCTGAGCTCCAGAGGTCTAGTTTGTGGACCCATCTCCATCCACAGCTTCAACCTTCACATCATGTACAACAATTAACTCATAGATCTGAACATAAAAACTAAAATGCGGGACTTCTAGGAGAGAACGCAAAAGGAAATATGTGACTTTGGTTAGGCAACAATTTCTTAGGACACAAAAAACATGACAAAACATTGATAAACTTGGGACTTCTGGTTAAGATGAAGGCATAGGTGAAACATGACTTACCTCCTCGCACAAACTGACAAACTGACAAAATTACTATAGAACGACACCACTCAGAACCATCAGAAGTCAAGTTGAATGGAAGTCCGACAACCACGGAATTAAACCACATCCGCCCGGTACAGAAAGATCTGATCAGACCTCTGGAGAGGAGTCGGGGGAGACTGCAGACGGCTGTCGGGCAAGGGCAAGCAGCCGAGCACAGGACTGGCAGAGAAGCCGAACGCCTTCAGAGCGCAGGGAAGTGAGAAGAGGGCTGGCGCTCTGACTCGGCAGACTCTGACTCAGAAGGGCCCTTCTTCCTCGAGAACGCCTGGGCGACCGTGCTGCAGCTCCTGTGTTTCCCAAAGGACAGTATTTTGGATGGGAGGGAACTCGGCACAGCCTCGCAGCGGGCTGGCCTGGCAGAGGGTGGCAGGCGTGTTCTTTGGGTGTTCTCATGGGTGTTCTCGAGGGGACGAGCTCTGAGACAGAAGCCTGCAGTTCTCCCAGAATTGTTGTGTCTTACATTTTTTTAGTGTATAAACTAACCCTATAGAAATAACTGAAAACTAACGGGTGTGGGGGGGGGGAATGCCAGGAGAACCCAGGTGTTAGAGTTGAGCCTTAGTTGATGGGCTTAAGTGATTAAAGCTGCATCTAAAGAGTTTAGTCTTAGTTGATAACCCCGAGCACCACCAGCATTTTACCACGTACAGTGACCTCCCATGTACAGTGACCTCCCATGTACATTGACCTCCCATGTACAGTGACCTCCCGTGTACAGTGACCTCCCGTGTACAGTGACCTCCCATGTACAGTGACCTCCCATGTATAATGTACACCCATGTTTTTGGCCCAAACTTTCAGGGAAAAAAATCTTGTGTTTTAACTTTTTAATTCACAATTTTAAAAGATTTTCTTTATTTATCTTTAGAGGGGAAGGGAAAGAGAGAAGGAGAGAAATATCAATGTATGGTTGCCTCTCGTGAGTCCCCTGCTGCAAACTGGCCTGCAATCCAGGCATGTGCCCTGACTGGGAACCGAACCACAATCGTGTAGTTCGCAGGCCCGCGCTCAATCCACTGAGGTACACCAGCCAGGGCTTTAATTCAATTTTTAATTGATATTTAGAAACAAAACTGATGATCGTATTCCAGGGTATTATTTTGCATATGGATACCATTATTACTTTGTAGAGTTACACGTTTAATGCACAAGCATAAATAAAAATTAAAAACATTTGTATAAATACAGAATTAGTACTACCCATGTTTAATGCACATCCTTATTTTTTCCCCTCAAAAATTTGGGCAAAAATGTACCTTGTACATAGCAAAATACAGTAATTCTTGTTGAAAGCTGTTATTCCAAGAGTGTGTCACTTTTGAAAAAGACTCCTTTCCTTTATCACCAAGCATTTGCCTCAGAAACTTTGCCTAGAGGGTGGCCGCAGGCGGCAGGACTCCAGAGTGCTGCTCAGTAACATGTCCAGAATGGCTGGAGAGATGGAGGCATGGAGTGCTGAAGGGGCTGGTTGGTCCCTCACCTAGAGCAGTGGATAAAAATCTGGGAGGGATATTTTAGTAGTGAGGAGTCCCAGCCCCGCCCCAGGCCCCCTAGCCCAGGGTTCCAGTACTAGGAAGATAAGTCCCCATAACTTCGGGCTGCAAAAATCCAGTGGGGATTGAGTTGGTGGAAAAAACTTCTGGAGTTCCAAGAAGTTTCTCGTAACCCACATGCAGACTTATTCAGACTCACTCCCTCCTGTAGGGGACCGGTTTGTCTTGGCCTGGCAAAGGTGACTCAAGCTCTGTATGGAAAACCTACAGATGCGAAGTGGTGGGCAGGAGCCAGACTTGCAAACCGAATTTTCCCATGGGAATCGGGCCTAGAAAATACTTACAGACTGTTATGGCTTGCTCTTGCTAAAACTCCCTCACCCTGGTCTAAAGCAACAAATGTGTACTGTCTATCTTCAAGGTAATTTCCAAAGCCTGTGTGAGCTCTCCCAAGGACAGAGCTAATGAGCTCATTGCCACCCCCCTCTGCATGTCATTTTCATTTCCTTGATTGTACCTAGAATGTAGACAATAATATTCTACATGATAGATAATAAATCTTTCTATGATGTAAGACCCCAGGAAAACAATAAAAGCCTGTCTAGGCCAGGGTCGGGGCGCTCCCCTCTTGAGGGAGTGGCGGAGGCCCCCATAGGCACTCTCCCCTTGAGAGAGTAGTCGTGCCTGTTCCCTTTTTCCACACAGGATTGTGGTCACCTGTGCATTGATTCTCGTCGTCAGCCACAACAGGCGGACTCTGCTGGACAGGGTCTGCAACATCCTCCGAGCTTCAGCCCTGGGGTAGCAGCTTGAAAGGCACCAGACGGACACAGGGAGAAACTGAAAGTCTGACATCAAGGTGGGAGCTGGGGGCAGCTTTCTCCCAGACAAAAGGGTGAGCAGAGGCCACTGTCCCTTTTCTGTCCTTTTTCTGCCTCCCCGGACAGAGCCACAGATACAAGTATTCACTATACTCAAATCAAGTTAGGCTAAGGCAGCATCCTAAGATCTTCCTGAAACAGGTTTTTCTGTCTGAATCTCTTGGGCAGGAAAGGGGGTGGGTCAAAGGTTCTCTCTCTTAATAAACACTTAAAATCAATATCCCAAAAAGGTTGCTTCGGGGTGGCAAAACTTTGGTTCCCTTTAGTCCTCACATCTAAGTCTCAAGCTGGTTTTTGCAGTGTTCAGAGAACAAACACCCTGAGAAAACGAGGTGCGGAGTGGCCGGTGTGTTGGTGGTCTCAGCATCCAGGAGGGGAGCTGGGAGAGCCTGGGGAGTTACTTCCAGGCCTTCCTCCCCAAGCAAACCTATCTGGAGTCAAACATAAACATTGGCCCAAGATCTGAAGGGCCTGGCATTGGGCTGCAGCGCATCCCTCGATCGCGAGGCCCTGGTCGTCCGCGTGCCCCAGTGCCGCAGTCAGAGCACCCGCGGGAAGGGCGACCCTCGCAGAGTCCTAGCCAGGCCTAGAGAGCGTCTGCGGGCGCGCTGCAAATTCCCCATTACAAGAATTCCCTTAGAGCTGCGAGGGCCACAGCGGCGGGTACAGAGGGCAGGGAGGAGGCCACATCAAAGGAAGAGCCGAGAGGCCAGCCCTCCCGGGAGGGCAGGGGACGTCCCGGGCCCTGACCCGGAGAGCAGTGCATGCGCCCCTCCCGGGGCTCAGGCAGGAGAGGGCGGCGCGCCGTCCGCCCCCACCCCGTGCGCCCCAACGGCCAGGCCTGAGCCACCGCCCCTCAACTTCCCGCCCCTGAAGGAGGCAAAGCCCGGACCCAATAAAGTCGCCGGCGTGGGTGCAGAGGCGCTTGTGGAGTGGCTTCGGCGGGACAGGATGCCTCAGCTCCCTGGCAGAGCGCGGCTCCTCTTCGGCGTGGTGCTGCTGATGGCGCTGCTGGAGTTGGGGCGGGGGCTCCCCATGAAGAAGCCGTGGGGTCCCTGGCTCCGGCCTCGGAGCCACGCGAGACTGGCGGAGGTGAGCGGCGGGGCTGCGCGCTTGGTCCTGGCCCGCCCGCTCTGGCCTCGCGGGGAGCAGGGCGGGGACGCGACCACCAGGTGCTAGGGCTGGGCGGCGGGGCGAGGGCCAGGTGCGTGGGGCCTCAGGAGCCCCCACTGCCCGGGCTGCCTAGCGCGCAAGCCTGGGATAAAGTTCAACTTGTCTGCTGAGTGAGGAGCGCAGACACCCAGGAAAGCCCCGGCTTCCTCTCGTTGTTGCCTCTCCCTAAACTCACCTCTGCAGCCGCTCAGTCCAGGTGCGAGCTCCGAGGGTTCGGGACAGGAGAGGAGCCGGTGCTGGGCGCTTTGCCAGGCAGGGGGCTGGACGTGCCACGGTTCAAACGGTCAAGGTGCAGCCTCTTAAATCTGCAAAGGGTTTGAGTCCCTTTGGGCAGGAATTGGGACAAGGTGAGATAGTGAGTGGAGTCCTCCAACTTGCTGGGTGTGAGTTCTCCACCTGGGACCTTTATATTATTATGAACTTGGAAAAGCAGAAGACGTCGCCGAGACGTCGGGGGGCACTTCCTGGACGGCCTGTGAGTGGGCCTTGGAGCTGGGTGCAGGACAGGAGTAAGGCGTTAGAGAGTGGTGTTAGCCATGGAGAGAAACCGTAGTCTGAGAAACCTGTGTCAGCCGTCACCGCGGTCCACAGTCCAGCTGTCCCTCCCTGGACGGGAGTGGACCGTTCATCCTGTTGCGGATGAAACCTGCCGGACTCGTTCCAAGGTATGCAGGAGCGGGCCTGTGTGGTAGGGGTCCCTGCCCCTCCCCTGCACGGAGCTGTTCTTGGAGGAGTGCTGAGCAGTTTCTCCCATTTTCCAGAGGAGGACACGGAGGGGTGCAGACAGGTGTGCAGGGTGCAGGGACTGGTGCGTGAGAGCCAGCTGGGGACAAGCTATCGGCGCCCAGGCTGCTGAGGCCCTCCAGAGGCAAAGGGAGGAAAGGACCCCAGGCTGCACTTGAGGGGGGTCAGTGTGGCCCTGGGTGTGTCCACCTTTTTTCAATACTGGTGCCCTAAGGAGCTTTTCAGACAGTTTTTCAGTGCCCCCCACCATGAAAATTTACTAACACAGATCTACTGTTCATGGATGTGGCCTTTTGGAGTGTTACAAACCATTGGAGCATCTAAGAGTCTTAGATGCTCTTAGATGCCCGGAGAGCCAATTTTTGCCCCTGGAAGTATACCCCTTCGTCTACGTTTCTCAACCTCCACACCACTGCCATCTGGAGGTGCCTAATTCTCTGTCACGCGCTGTGGGGTGTTTGGCAGCATCCCTGGCCTCTACTTACTTGCCGCCTGAAGCACCCCTCCCTGACAGAGCCGGGCTGTGCTGTGTGCTCCTGGGAACCAGTCCCCTGGAAACCAGTGCTGTGGACAGTCCCGAGCCACCGGGCAGCCTCTGACCAGTCCCCTCTCCTAATTAAAGATGGCAGTGGTCATAAAATGAATTCAACTGGCGTTTTTTCTACGTATTTGACATACACACTTCCTATGTTAGTGCTTAACAGCTTTGTATGGTAATTCTTTTTGTAGGTTTGCCAGATCTTTCCCCAAAACCAGCCTAGAGAAGGAGTTATTTCAGAGCCAAAGTCATATCCCCAGCCCCAACAAGGCCTGGCTGAGTCCTCAACAACATTTTTTAAAAGATTTATTTATTTATTTTTAGAGAGAAGGGAAGGGAGGGAGAAAGAGGGAGAGAAACATCGATGTGTAAAATGTGTGTCAAGTTGCCTCTCACACACCCCTTACTGGGGACAGTGCCCACGACCCAGACCTGTGCCCTGACTAGAATCGAAACAGCGACCCTTTACTTGGCAGAATGACATCCAACCAACTGAGCCACATCGGTCAGGGCTCAACAACATGTTAAAGCAAATTAGTGCCATGGAGGGGAAAAAACCGAGCTTGGAGCCAGGGCCTGGGGTTTGGGTCCCAGGGCAGCAATAACTCATGTGTGACTCACTTTGGATGGTTTCCTGGCCTTTAAAACAAGGGCCTAAGTCATCTCCATGGTCCTGTCCAGCTCACACGTTGCTCCACGCGACTGTGTGACGTCCGTGCAAGCTGTTACTCATCAAAGATGGTAGCCAGGGAATCGCTGAGAGAACACAGACTGCTATTCTAAGGCCTTGGATGGTATGTCAGGAATAACCGACCAACCCAAAGAGCTTTATGAAGGAACCGAAGAACATGAACTCCCCAAATGTAAAGGGGGAGGGTGGCTGAGGGGGAGCAAGCATTCCCTGGGCCTTGCAGAGGGGGTTCGAAGACTTCGCATGATGTTACTCCGTTGTCACACCATTACGACTTGGGCATTATCCCCATTTTCCAGATAAGAACATTGAGGCACAGAGGCATTAAACCTAGCTGGGATTGGGAGCCAGGTCTGTCATTTCAAGAGCTGTCTTTGCATGTCATGACGCAGCACGTTCATCAAAACCCTTGAAAAGTCTTGAAATCATAAGCGTCTTGAACAAAACCTGCCACCCCTTCTCTGGGCAGGCCCGTTGCCGGGCCTCAGTTTACTCCCAGTCAGATGGAAACGAGAAGCCCTGTTCTGTCCGGTGAATGCCGGGTGTGGAAGCACAGCACGTGTGCATGGGAGGCAGCGTCGTCACCAGGGGCTGGGGCCTGGCTGTTTGTTCCCAGGTACTGAACAGGCAAAGAATGGCACAGCTCTGCCCGGGGTGTCCTTTGTTAAGATTAGAGTGGCAGCCTCACAGTCACTGTGCCTGGCATTTTGTTTCTTGCTGTCCTCACTTTGGGGACTGACAGTGGATCCAGTAAGTAGCCTATGGCTACGCAGCTAGTAAGTGGTGGGCCAGGATCCAAACCCAGCTTTGCTCAGTTCTAGGACCCTGAGCACCAGTCCTGGCGCCCACCACCTCCTAGGCAGGCAAAGGAAAACTGGGCTGTGGGGAAGGGGTGCTGGGGACTTGGGGCAGAGCTTGGGCCATGCTATTAGTGTATAAAAGAGGGCGACGGAGATTCGAATAAGCAAGAGAGAAGAACTGAGAGAACAGTCCTTGCAGGCTGCAGGGGCTGTCCGGCAGGAAGGGGTCCCATGTGGGGCAGCGTGGAGGAGGTGCCTGCTGCAGCAGCAGACCCACTCGCCAGGGAAGAAGGCACTTTGCAAGGGGATGGGCTGAGATAGGAGCGACACTCAGCGGGAGGAGCCTCCACCAAGAAGCAGGTATTTTCCTGAAGATTGGCGTTCTTCGGTGGGGGTCTTCCTAGCCCAATCTGTAAGTGTCAGAGGGGAACTTGAACCCAGGTCCACACAGCACGGAGCCTGTGGCCCTACCTCTTAGTCCCTCCTGCAGTTGTGCACCTCTCTGGTCCTTGACTGTGCCCCTCATTCTCCCTCCAGACCATTTCTTTTGCTACTGGAGCTCAGAATCACCAGAAAGCTGGTTGATGGAGCAAGAGAAGTACAGGACCGGGCAGGCCACTCGTGGTCCCAGGCAAGTCCCCAACCTCCCCAGATCTCAGTCTCCTAATCAAGGTCCTCCCCTTGGCCCCCCACTGGGTTGATACGAGGATCAAAGGGAAAGATGGATGTGGGAAGTAGAACATCCTGTTCTGGCGTTTTGTTCATTCCATGCACTCAGAGTGGCATGAACCAGAAGGCGCAGCCCCTGCCTGGAGGTGGCAGAGCAGAGTCTCGCCAGACCACCTGCCTCTAACCTGCCCTGCCAGCCCCTTCTGACCCAAGCACATTCCTTCACCTCTCTGACCCTTGACTGCCTCATCCCTGGAATGGAGAGGATGCTAGTACCTGCCCCAAGTGGGCTGGAGTCCACACATACAGGGCACCCGGCAGGACTTGCTGCGTTGTTTGTGGGGCTCAGTGCAGAACACCGCAGCAGAGCATTAAACGAGGCGCTGTGCCCTGGGCACAGGTCACTCGGCATGAGCCAGCCCTGGTGCTTGGATGCTGTGCTCTGTCAGGAGTACTCTTATTACAGCAAGGAGCTTTGAGGTCTCCACGGGGTGCCAGGGTGGGCTGGGGTAGAGTGGTGTACACTGGCAAGGAGGGTGAAGCCCAGTGCCCTCCTGCAGCCTGTGGTCCTCTTGCCTGGCTGAGGAGGTGATCGCTGTTCAGTGCTGGGTCTCCAGCCCCTCCTGGGAGACCACAGTGACTGCGTGCAGCCTGGCTCTGTGTGCGTGGGCCTGGGCCTCAGCAGCTGGGGCCGCGGGGAGGGGAGGTGCTGGTCAGCACCTGGCAACCAGATCTTGTTATCCAGAACAGGTTCCCGACCCAAGCCAGAGAGGAGATGGGAGACCAGGGGAGCCGCAGCGGGGCTGCAACAGGTCAGCAAGCAGTCTGGTGCAGTGCAGGAAGGGTTTGTGGGTATGAGGGCTCTTGTGTCAGCTGGAAACAGGTGGGTCAGGGCTGCTGGCCAAGCCTGGGGAGGGTATGTGTAGGCATGCTGTGTGTGTGCGTGTGTGTGTCAGAGACAGAGAAAATAGGGGAGAGCTATCCACATCTAGTCGTGCCCCGCTTTGCGAAAGTTCACATTACATCACTTCACTTTTATAGAAGACTCCCATTAATACCTGTTTTTGCTAACTGAAAAAAAAATCCAGGAAGACTTACAAAGAAAAGGGGGGAAGATACAGCCAGTGTCCAGCTGCTCAAGAGCGTTCACTGCAGAGCAGACCCTCTCCCCAGCCCCCAGCAGCCCTCAGCCAAAGGCTGGTGGGGTTGGTAGGTAGACAGCCCAGCTCCCCTCCTCTCCAGGGGGATAACTGAGGTGCCCACTGGGATTGCTCTCCAGTTGCCCACGTTGGTCACTAGCCTGATGGAGTATTCTTTATTGGCTGCCTCCCTTCCTGACTTTGTGTCTCCCTGCAACCCTCCCAACAGTGGTGTCTCTGGGGATCAGATCACCTTCCAAAGGCACTACGTGCCCTTGAATCCTTGTCTCTGGCTCCCCCTACCCCTTCCCTGTCCACACCCAGGAAGCCCCCTGGGCTGATGCATGGAGCAGGAGGCTCCACCAGAGGCGGGGCATGCGTGGCTTCGATGTTTAGCCAGGGCTTTCTAGGGCCTTGGCTCATCATCTGGTCCACCTGGGAGAGCTGGGACTGAACATGCTCAGCACTTGCTAGGTTCCAGCTCTTTCCCGTCATTGTCCCTATTTTACAGGTAAGAACACTCACAGAGGTTATGTCCCCTGCCACAGTCCCACAGGTCAGATGCTAGCCACTGCCGGGACTCAGACCCAGAGAGCCTGACCCTGGAGCAGGGCTTCTTAACTGCAGCACTGTTGACATCCTGGGTTGGGTCATTCTTGTCGCAAGGGCTGTCCAATGCATTGTGGGATCTTTGACCTCTACCTCCTAGTTGCCAAGAGCACCCCTCTCCGGTTGTGACAATCACAGGGGTCCCCAGGCATTGCCAAATGTCCCCAGAGGAGAACCACTGCTTAACCACCTGCCCAGGGAGGCAAGGGATTCTGGGTCAGCCAGAAAGGCTGCATGACCCTGAACTCTTGCTGCCTCAAGCCTGCTTGTCCCTGTGCCCCAGAGGCTACAGACAGAGGGAGTGCCGTGCCTCAGTTTCTTCCTCAGAAAAACGAGGAGGCTGACTGTGTCTTCCCTGTGTAGAACCCTGATTTTAACCCTCCTCTCATGCTTCACGTTGGCACCATTTGTCCAAGTGCCTTGTGGAAATGCCTCACTCACCCTCCGAGGCCTTCAAGTGGTCGTGTTTGGATGCACAGTCACAGGTGGGTTTGTGATCGGCCAGAGCCCCGGCTCCTGAATTCCCCCCACTGCCCTTGACCAGCCTTTTTTAGGTGCACATGGGGCGAGCCCTGACCTCCATGACCTCCTCCTCCCCTTCTCTCCTCCTTAGGTCTCAGCCTCCCCAGATCCCAGCTCTCCCAGGGAAGAGGAGCAGACGCCACCATTCCCAGGAACCCGCCTCCAGGCGGGGCCACACGCAGCCCTGAGCCTGGAAGGGGCGGCCTCTGCTGGGACCCAGGAGGACACTCCCTTGCTGCTGGAGCTGCAGAAGCTGCCAGGATTGGTCAATACAGACTTGAGTACCCCAGACCCCAAAATCCAGGTGAGAGCCACAGAAGGACTACGGGCCCAGTGACCACCTGCGGAAGAGCTGGGCTCAGTGGCCCACTCCAAGCTCAGGCGCAGGTGTGGGATAAGTTGACGCCCTGCGCTGTCCCTGTGGAGTTGTAGGCTGGGAGGGCCTGCTTCTCCGCTTTCAAACTGCAGGCTGTGAGCAACGACCGTGCCTCCCACTCCCTAGCAAGGGACAGACACCCGGCTAGGTGTCATGAGGACCAAATGAGTGGAGAAGGCTTTCTGAGCTGCAGTGGGTTCCAGAAATCTGGGGAGTGGCCTCATGGAAAAGCTTGAAGGTCTGCTCCCCACCCAGGCCCAACCCCTTCCTCAGTGCTGCCCCCTGAAGGGCTGGTGGGGGGACGGGGCACTTCCGGGTTACATACTCCACAGCCGGTGCTGAATCCCTGGTGGTAATAATTCTGCATTTTTGTGTAGCATCTATAGTTACAAAACACTTTCCCCAAAGGAGAAGAGTGTAGAACATAACTAACTTTGTTGAAAGCGTGTGTGTGTGTGTGTGTGTGTGTGTGTGTGTGCAGGTGCCCATGTGACACCTGGGAGCTAATCTCCAAAACGTCCTCTGCTGGTGATGGGGTGTGGGTGATGCTCACTTGCTTCCTTCTGTTCCGCTGTGTTCCACCCCCCCCCCACCGAATTTTGTTCAGTGATCTCAGATTCATTTATAATGACCTCAAATGGTGTTTTGACAGTTCACTTTCACATAAATGATTTCATGTTACTTACTTCCCCTCCACAAGGTGGCGGAAGAGAGCCCCTGCTTTCGCTCCCCTGGGACAGGGGCAGGGGCTCTGCTGCCTTTGCTGTTAGTTTCTGGTTCACCAATGAGGACACGGAGGCTCGGGGCTGTGAGTGGCCCCTGAGGCTGTGCAGCCTGCAGGCTGGTGGAGCCAGAATTGAAAGCCAGCTTCTCTTACACAAGTGGGTCTCTACCCAGACACGTGTTAGAGCCGCCGTGCCCAGCCCCACCTAAGACCAGTTAAATCCATGTCTGAGGCTGTATTGGGGAGTCAAAAATCTCCAGGGGAGCCCCGGCTGGTATGGCTCAATGGATTGAGCACTGGCCTGTGAACCAAACAGTCACTGGTTCAATTCCCAGTCAGGGCACATGCCTGGGCTGCAGGCCGGGACCCCTGTGGGGGGATGTGCGAGAGGCAGTTGATGTTTCTC
This sequence comes from Sturnira hondurensis, assembly GCF_014824575.4. Classification (NCBI taxonomy): domain Eukaryota; kingdom Metazoa; phylum Chordata; class Mammalia; order Chiroptera; family Phyllostomidae; genus Sturnira; species Sturnira hondurensis. The sequence continues at coordinate 18,590,874 of NW_028093774.1, forward strand.
TCACACATCGATGTTTCTCTCCTTTTGTTTTTCCTTCTCTTCTCCTCTCTCTGGAAATAAATACATAACATCTTAAAAACAAAAATCTCCAGGGGATTCTGGTGCACAGCCAGGTTGTAAGCTGGAGCCCCACGTGCCCTAGAAGGCCAAGGATGTCGGGCTCCTCCCCCACTGCTCCGGCCCTTGTCATCTTCCTTCTCCTTGGTGTCTAGCTCTGAGCCCTCCCTCACTGACCGGCCTGGGGTCTGTCCCCCTGCAGGTGACCATTGAGGTGGTGGAGGACCCCCAGGCCCAGGTGGAGATGGACCTGTTGGCTGAGCCAAGCAGTCATGGGCTCCAGGGCGCCCCCAGCTGGCAGCCTACCAAGGAGCTCTTCTGGCCCCTCTTCTGGGGCTACACAGAGGGAGAGGAGGCGGGGTCCAGTCTCAAGGGCAGCGTCCCAGGGGACGAAGAGGACTACCCTTCAGAGTACAGTGAGGAGGAGGAGGAGGACTACCTTCCAGAGTACAGAGAAAGCGAGGCCCAGGAGAGCAATGACAAGGAAGATGACGACAAGGAGAAGGCTGGGTTCAGTGGGGCCACAGGCGGCCGGGAGCAAGGCTGGCTAGCCCCCAGGGACTGGGACTTCAAGCTGCCGGGCAGCTACGGTGAGCACTCCCATCTTGGTACCCCTGGCTGCTGCCCCTCATGGCCAGGAGTGGAAATGCGGGTAGAGAGAGAGGGCTGAGAGCTTCCTGGACGGGGCAGCCTGGAGACCAGGAGTTCAGGGCTGCAAACGCCACCAGCCAAATGGTGACTTCGCCCATGGCTTGCAAAGTTTCTTCCCCATTTGACCCTCACAGCAGCCCTGAGATCCCCTAAGCAAGACAGACATTTTTAATATTACAGATACTCAGGTCTATGTTCCCCCCAAATTGGAAAATATTATAAATCCCACCACTCACACCTCACCTCTCCGTGCCTCAGTTTCGTGCCCTGCGTATACCGAAAATGGCACAGCCCTCACTACACGGGACTGGGTGTAGAGGGCATGAAGTCAGTTAATACATTTAAAGTGCCAGCCTACAGTAAACACTGTCTGGATGATTTTTATTAGAAAAAATACAATCCAGTCTATTCAGAGAATATTACCTAAAGCCTGCCAGCAGCCCCACCCCCGTGACGGCCACTTTTAGTTTTGCAGGTTGCAGCTCAGGGTCTCCCCGGGTGCAGACGACTCCACTCAGACGTGTGGCCATTCTCCCGTGGCCCTGGTGCTGTCATTGGATGGGGGTGCCTATGATTAAGACCACATCGTGGCAGGCTCTTCCCAATTCACCAAAATAAGGTGAACTAACAGGCAGAGGTTTCATGACATTCAACTTTCCTTCCATTAGTTATCCGTAAGCTTGTGGTGCCGTTCTGCGTGGGCCTGGTGAGACCTAGGAGAACCGGCTGTGTCATTAGTTGGGGGGATCCGCAGACAGCCCTGGGCCTCGGGCCCTGCACAGCCAGAGGGTGCAGTCCCAGCGTGTTTCAGGTCTCCCCCTAGGACCGCTTCCTAACATGGGTGGCAGGGGCATTCTTTAATACCCCCAGGGGCAGGGGAGTATTGTCACCCTGGGTTTTGACTGACAAAGCTATAGCTCAGGGGTGGAGAGGGACTTGCTCAAGGTCACACCGACAGTGGCCAGGCAGCCCCCAGCCCGGCCGTCTTTGCCTCTTTGTTGCTATGTTGGCGCAGAGTGTGTGGCTGGGGGTTGGGCTCGCTCTTCAGGGCCACCTCCTCCATTTGCCAGGTGTTCACTGTGCAGTGGGTGCTGAAACCCAGCCCCTGCTCCATCCACTAGTATTGGAGCCCTGGCGCGTGCTGTGTCCTGCTTAGGAAAGGGTGCCTTTTGCTCATTTTCTCCAATGTGCCCTGTGGGCTGTGCTCGCTCACCCCCGGCTCCCTGCCTTGACCCAGATTATGAGCCTCAAGAGGAGTGAGGCCCCTGGTCTCCCTACAGTGTGAGCTGCAGCGGTGGTGGCAGCCAGCATAGGACGTGGCCTGCACTGTCTCTCCGCCCTGGTGAGATGTGTCATGGCTCCTGCACAGGGAATGCCTTACACTCTGGGCTTGGTCCCCTGGGAACATGGACATGTGGGCCCTGTACCAGGGGTGGACTTGGCAGAAGGGATGCAGGGAGCTCACAAACATGGCCGTCCTGCCTCATCCCAGGTCTGTCCCGGATGCTATGGGCACTGAGAGCCTAGTGAGGGCTGGGCTTCCCCAGTGGGAGCACAGAGGTGCCCTGGGGCACCACCAGCCTGGCCTCCTCTCTTCCCAAAGGCACCAAGGCTGAGGAGCCCTTGGGCTTCCGCAGTGAGGAGGGGCATCCCCTGATCTACAATGCCACGGACATGCTTGGCCCAGGTCAGTGCGGGGCTAGGCCTGGGGGTGGGGAAGGACCTTTCTCTGGAGGTGGAGCTTCAGGAGGTCATTGCAGGGTCACAATCTCGCTTCCATCCACTGAGGTACAGAGCACATCCTCCAGCTGGAAGGTTAGCCTCCCCAGCAAGGCGGCCCTAGCATTTCTGAGCTGCCCCCTGGGCAGGCCCATGGCCTCTCCCAGCCTGGTACTCCTGCTGAGAAGGGCTTGATGGGAGCCACAGAGTGTGGAGAACATCCTATAGGGCCTATTCTCCCTGGCAGCAGGGTGGGAAGGGGCCATTCTGGCTTTCACTCCTGGGTCCCCCTTGGAGACTCCTGGGCAGGCTTTGTCTGGGAAGGGGCTGCGGTCAGGAGTGGGTCGGGGCCCGCATCTTCTGGACTGCTCCTTCCAGCAGCTTGGAGCCGGCTGTGCTCTTACCAGCACGCTCGACATCTGTCCCTGTATCTCAGCTGCACCTCGAAAGGGGCCTGCAGGCTGCTGACAGCCTCCCTTGCAGAGGAGGCCCCTGTTCAACACTAGATTCTACAGTGTAGAAGCTCACTGTGCACGGGCAGTGTGCTGGGCCAGGGGATTCCCAGAGGACCACGGTCTGGTGCCTGTCCTTGAGGGGCTCAGGTCTTTGGGGTGAGCCCCGTGGCCACCATGAGTGCTGCATTGAAAGGTGTGCCCAGACGTCTGGAGCACAGGAAGGAGCAATTCATTCTGTGTGCTGGGCGTCAGAAGCCACTTTTCTCAAAGTAGAGAGGTGAGGGGGCCCCTGGGGGCCTGCAGTGGCACGGTGACTGACCCAAGGTCAAGTGGCCTGAAAAAGGCAGCGTGAAGGACAAGAATGGGCCGGTGGGTAAAGATAGGGTGGGGCCCAAGTAGGTGTCCAGTTGTGAGTATGCAAACAGAGTTCGTTCTTGTATTATTATTTAATGACTGTATTATTTCCATATGAACAACTGTAAACCTACTTTTGCCCCACTCTGAATTGAAACACTTTCTTACCATTTGGTTAAACTGCTCTCCCTGCCCCAAATGCGCAGCTCCTTCCCCAGGGCCTTGCCCACCTCCCAGCACCTAAAGGATCAACAGCTGGCAGAGCAGAGGGCATCTGGGCCCCTCCTCCAGCTCCTTGGCCAGGGTCTGTTTCAAACCATGGCCTCTTGCTGCAGCCTGCCCGGGTGTTGTGTGGAAGCCCCTGCCTGCCAGCACAGGAGGCCAGGTCCAACTGCCCCCAGTTCTAGTGTGGGTCCTAAGGCCCTACCAGGCCACACTTGTGTACCCGCTGGGGCTGGCCTCTTCCCCCCACACTGGCCCTTGATCAGCATCCCCGACACCACACCAAGGGACTGACCACCCCTCCCCCACTTCCCTGCCCACTGCAGATGTGGACAGCTGTGAGAAGTGGCTGAACTGCAGGAGTGACTTCCTTGCCCAGTACCTGAGCCAGGTGCTGCGGGACCTGCCCAGCTGCCCATGCACATACCCGCTGGAGGCTGCAGACAAGGCTGTGAGCCTGCAGGACGAGCACCAGGGCCGCAGCTTCCAGTGGAAGGACGCCAGTGGTGCGAGAGAGCGCCTGGATGTGTACCAGCCCACAGCACGCCTCTGCCTGCGCTCCCTGCTGTCCAAGGACCGCAGCACCCCGGCCGCCCAGCACTGCTGCTACGACGCGAGCGGCCGGCTGCTGACCCGTGGCAAGGGCGCTGGCACGCCAGACCTTGTCAGCACCGACTTCTCCCCTGAGCTGCACTTCAAGGTGGACAAGCAGCCCTGGATCCTGTGTAAGGGGGACTGGAGCCGCTACCATGTTGCGCGGCCCCCCAACAATGGCCTGGCCTGTGCTGACAACCCTCCCAAGGAGGAGTTCCTGGCCCAGCTGCAGGAGGCCAAGGAGTACTGAGGAGGAGGCCCCTTGGCCTATGAACCCAGGCAGGTCAGCACCTGGGTTGGGTTGGAGAGAAGGATGAGGGGTGCATAGGCCCCAGGGTGCAGAGCAGGAGCCCAGCCCCAAGGCCCGGGGGGTACAGTGGGGATCTCTGTCTGTGGGGCCTCCCTCTCCTGCCTGCAAGGAGACGCTCTCCCTGCCTGGCTCGCTCGTGCTCCTGCCCTCCCTTGAGCTGGGTTCCCCTGCCCTGGGTGTGCACAGCAATGTGAGCCAGGCCCTCAGGCTGCCACACTCGGCCTGGCCCCAGGACCTGTGGTGACTCGCTCAGACCCCAGCCCTGAGAGCCAGCCCTTCACTACAGCCACCCCACAGCTGCCCTTTGTCAGCCCTGGGCAACCAGCCCTCCGCTATCTCTGAGGGGCTGCACCTGGCCCTCTTGCCCCACTGCCTGCTGGGAGCTGCGGAGCAGAGGGCTGCTCCCGGGCTGCAAGCTGCCTTTCAGTGGACACCACTTCAGTCCAGGGCTGAAGGCTATCAGTGGACAAACAGGCCGAGGTAGCCAAGCCAAGACAGGCCCCAGGTGGGGAAAGGACCACCCAGTTCAGGCCCCTTGGTCCAGTCCACCTGTGTTCCATCCAGGTTGCCCGGGTGGGCAGGGCTGGGAAATGGCACCGCCCCAGCTGTCACAGCGGCCAGGCTTGGGGTGGACTGAGAACCAGCTCAGGAGTGTGCCACGCCCCTGTGGCGCACCGGTAAAGCAGTTCCCTGGGAAGGGGCCCCCTTCTGTGCTGTAGACACTCCCGCCGTGGCCCACTTTGGGCTCCCACAGCAAAGGCACTGGATGCACTGAGCTCAGAGTGGAGCAGAGATGCGCGCAGTCTGATCTCCCAGCACAGCTCGCGCCTCTTCCTGCCTCTGCACGGCCCCAACCTGCACTTCCTTGCCTTCTATGGGGTCAAAATGCTGAAGTACCGGTGATCCCTGTCCACAAAGGCCTCCTCCACAGGTAGGGGATTTCACTCCAGCCCCTGGACTGCTGTCTCGAAGCTCTCTGGGATCCTCGGCAATAAAGCACTTTAGTTTCCAGTTCTGTCTGATGAAGAAATTGGGGCCCAGCTGTGCAGGGCTGGGTGGCGAGCCTTTGCATCCAGCCCAAGCCAAATTCCCAGTCCCCACAGGTTGTATCGGACCACTCAGCCAGCTGGGCAGAGGGAGCTCCTGGGGACAGAGATGAGGCCACACCCACACTTGTAAAGGGCTGCCTGGGAGGCACCTTCCCTCTGAGGTTTTTGGTCCAAGAGGTGAATTGCATTTACTCCAGAGGAAGTGGCCCCACTCCCCCAGATAACTCACTGCAAGGGGATCCGGCCCAGAGCTGCCACAGACTGGGCCAATACGGTGGCAGGGAGGGGCCAGTGCCCCGCCTTAGCTGGTACCCTTACCAGATGCTCGGTGATCACTCCTGGCCTTTGGGGAAGGAGACACGTCAAGGAAACAGAAAGTAGAACAAGCCTTGACCCGCGTGGCTCAGTTTGTTGCTCATCGTCCTGTAAACCAAAGTAACTGGTTCGATTCCCAGTCAGGGCCCATGTCTGGGTTGTGGGTTCAGTCCCTGAATGGGGCCCACATAAGAGACAACTGATGCATGTTTCTTTCCCTTTCTTTCTCTGTCCCTCCCCTTCTCTCTAAAAATAAATTCTTTAAAATAAATAAAGAATGAGGCAAAAGGTGTAAGTAAGGGACTTCCTAGAGCCCAGGTGGCAAACGCAAGGCCCGAGGGCCAAACCCGGCCCTCCACCTTGTTTTATCTGGCCCGGCACCTTGTTTCTACCCAGAGGCAGCACTGAGCTCTCGCTTAGCTGTTAAGGAGCAGTTACATGCATACAGTCCTAAAATTACATGCAGCCCTTTGAAGGCAACCGTGAGGCTGATGTGGCTGGCCCCTGGTGAAAATGAGTTTGACATCCCTGTCCTAGAGTCTGTTTTCACAGAAAACTGCAAATTCCCCTCCTTTTTCTTTGGAACTTATGGATTTTTTTAGAGAGAGGAAAGGGGAGAAAGAGAAATATTGATTTGTTGTTCCATTTATAATATGTGCATTCATGGGCTGATTCTCGTATGTGCCCTGACTGGGGATTGAACTCACAACCTTGGTATATCGGGACGACTCTCTAACCAGCTGAACTACCTGGTCCAGGCTCCCCTCCTTTCTAATATAACTCACCTTGACACTTACACACGCGGTCTAAATTTAATCTGTACCTCATGGCTGTTTATTACGCAAAGAGTATGTGGCCAGTCCCATTTTTAATCTGTAAACCTAGTGACACACTAAATTGCTACCCTGTCAGGCCACAGATGAGAGAAACTTAAGAAGAGGCTGAATGGAGCCTTGAAGGGGCTGGGGAGGAGGTCAGCTCTAAAATGGTTCAGACTCTGAAGAGAAAGAGATGTGCAGGTCGCTGCAGGCCTAGGGGACACCTGTGTGCGAGGAGGAAGTCGGGGAGAGCGCCCAGCCCCCATGGGGAGCTGGTATCTGCCAGGAGGGGCCCGTGAAATCAGAGGGCACCTCCCCCCACTCTGATCCGGTGTCAGTCATGTCACCCGTGTGATTTACTCTTCGTGTCCCAAACGCTGGGAGCCGCCCTGGCCATGTATCACTTATGGCCACGGCAACTGTTTCCCACTGAGCTGCTCCAGCCGCCAAGAGGGTTTTGCCCAATTCTCCCCCTCTGGTTGAAGGGTCATAGGGTAGGTTAGACTGGTCAAATTGGATTCTTCCTAGGCTTTGAAACAACCAACAGCACGAACGCCGTCAGATCCTGCCGGCCGCCCTCATCTCCCGGAAGACAGGGTGCTTCAGACCCTTCGTCCTGTCATTCACCAAAGAGACCCAAGTGCGCTGCTTTGGCTCCCCCATTACAATTAGATTTTCTTCACATGCTGAGGCACTTCTCAAGCTTAATTCCTGATAGTGAAATCAGCTGAGATGTTTATTAAAATGAAAGTTCATGCCCTGGCCATGTGGCTTATTTGGCTTATTCAGTCTCGTCCTGTAACTGAAAGGTTGCAGGTTCAATTCCCATCCAGGGCGCATGCCTAGGTTGTGGGTTCAACCCCCAGTTGGGGTGCATATGAGAGGCAACCGGTTGATGTCTCCCTCTCTCTTCCCCCTCCCTTTCCGCTCTAAAATCAATCAATAATTTTTTAATATATTTTATTGATTATACCATTACAGTTGTTCTATTCCCCCCTTCATTCCCCTCCACCCGCACACTCCCTCCCCCACTATTCTCCCCCCCTTAGTTTATAACCACGTGTCTCAGTTTCTTTAGATTCTATATTTCCCCCACTATTCTTGCCCTCCCCCCTATTTTCTACCTACCATCTATGCTATTTTCTCTGCCTTCTCCCCCCTTCTCCTCCTCCCACCCCCATTTCTAACCCTCCATGTGTTCTTCATTTCTATGGTTCCACTCCTGATCTAGCTGTCCTCTTGGTTTGCTTTTGTTTTAGGTGTGGTTGTTAATAACTGTGTGTTTGCTGTCCTTTCACTGTTCCTATTTTTCATCATCTTTTTCTTATATAAGTCCCTTTAGCATTTCATATAATAAGGGCTTGGTGATGATGAACTCCTTGATCTTGACCTTATCTGAGAAGCACTTTATCTGTCCTTCCATTCTAAATGAAAGTTTTGCTGGATAAAGCAATCTTGGCTGTAGGTCTTTGGATTTCATGACTTGGAATACTTCTTTCCAGCCCCTTCTTGCCTGTAAGGTCTCTTTTGAGAAATCCGCTGACAGTCTGATGGGTACTCCTTTGTAGGTGACTGTCCCCTTATCCCTTGCTGCTTCTAGGATTCTCTCCTTCATTTTAGTCTTGGCTAATGTAATTATGATGTGCCTTGGTGTGTTCCTTCTTGGGTCCAACTTCTTTGGGACTCTCTGAGCTTCCTGGATTTCCTGGAAGTCTATTTCCTTTGCCAGACTGGGGAAGTTCTCCTTTATTATTTGTTCAAATAAGTTTTCCACTCGTGGCTGTTTCTTTCCCCCTTCTGGTACCCCTATAATCCGGATGTTGGAACGTTTAAAGATGTCCTGGAGGTTCCTAAGCCTCTCCTCATTTTTTTGAATTCTCATTTCTTCATTCTTTTCTGGTTGGATGTTTTGTTCTTTGTTCTGGTCCATTCCATTGATTTGAGTCCCAGTTTCCTTTCCATCGCTATTGGTTTCCTGGACATCTCCCTTCATTTCAATTAGTTTAGCCTTCATATGTTCCTCTAATTTGTGACTGTACTCTACCAATTCTGTGAGCATCCTGATAAATATTGTCTTAAATTGGGCTTCTGAGAGGCTGGCAATCTGTTGGTCACTTAGAGTTATTGGCTCTGGGACTTTGAGTTCCTCTTGCGCCATCTTTTGGGCTGTTCGTGCCTGTTAAGTAGCAGGATCGGAGCCCTAGGTTTTCACCAGAGCAGGGCAACTCAGTCGCTGGGTTGTGATGCTGTATGTGGGGGCGGGGTCAAAGAGGTACAATGGCTTCCCTCTGCTGCCCGCTGCCTCGACCCCCACCGGCACCGCAGCCACCACTATCACCAGGCCCACGCGTTTCGTTCCACTGTACTCGAGTGTGCCACTGCTGTCGGCCCTCCACCACTGGGTTCGTCCCCTGGGGCCTGCGTGGTTCGTCTCACTGTGCGCAAATGTGCGTCCTTGGTCAGTCTGCCCTGCACCCCGACTGGCTTTGGGCTGCCCGCACGTCTAGCGCCTAGGTCGGGGGATCTGTCCTGCCCGACCCAGCTCTGCTGTTGGCTACGCCTCTCTTACTGTCCCCGTTGAACAGTTCGTAGCTGTCGGACTTCCATATAATTCCGTTTTCTGGTCTTTGGGTGTGTCCTAGTTCTCCAAAACTTTTGTTGTAGTCAAACTTGGTTGTGGGAGAAGGCACAGTGTTTCCACCTATGCTTCCATCTTGGCGGAAGTCCAATCAATAATTTTTTAAAAAAGTAAGCAAGTTCATGGGCTATACCCACTCAGTGAGAATCTCTAGAGGTGAGATTCACTTTCTACATTTAATAGGTGTTCTTATGTGAGGTGACTTCTTGGCCTAGGATTTGCAATGTGGCCTATTAAACATCTTTTCAAATAATTTTCGCTCCAGGGAAAATGCCTGGGCTCACGAGCGCAGAGGTAGCAGGTGCGTTTGCCGAGTGCCGCCAGTTGCCAGCATTTCCGCGTCCATCAGCTCAAATGCTCACGAGGCACCTGGCGTACCCACAATGCAGTTGAGGCAGTTCGTCCTGCTTGTTGGGAAGTGGCATATTTACAGCTCCAACGCCAGTCCATCCAAGTCCATGGTTTCTAGTTGCATCACTCTGCCTTGTCAATGCAGTAGCTAACTGCAAACAGCAGTGAAAGCCGCAACAGCCCTTGGTGCTGGTGCTGGGGGCGTGGCCTGTTACCCGGCACTTCACCTGGAAGATTCTTGGCTTGGTGTTCATTTGTGTGAAGGTGTTAGGAAATTACCTCCGAACTCATTAGTACCCTTTTCTGGAATTGGTAACTCTCCAGCCAGGTGTGAAAGGGCTCCTTTTTTGTCACTGGTCTCTGTTAGGAGTGGGGTCTGTGTTAGGAGGGGCCTGTTAATTTAAGCTGGAGTCGTTTTTTTTGTTTTTAATTGCTCTTAGGAAGGGAGACTGGGAAACACCGATGCGAAAGAGAAGCATGGACTGGTTGCCTTCCATACACACCCAGATCGGGGATCAAACCCACAACCCAGGCATGAGCCCTGATGGGGAATTGAACCCACCACCTTGCAGTGACAGGATGACGCTCCAGCCAACTGAACCACACTGACTGGGCCAACCCAGTCCAGGCTTTTTTTATCAACAGGTGTCTTTTGGGACACCCGGGGGAGCAGATATAATGCTGAATTAGGTGCACATTAGTTCGGTCAGGCATTTGAATAATTCCAGACAAAAATGGCTGTTGAGGATCTTCATTACCCTGGTTAGTGCTTCTTTTCTGTTTTAACTGTACGTTTTGGCCAAGTAATTTTGGTAGGATTTGCCTGCAGGCTTGCCACCTAATAAAACAGGCAAAACAGGAGGAAAACAGCGGTAGCTGCGGGAGGCAGTGTCTGCACTAGCGGTCACTGACTCGCCCTGGTTGCAGGATGCCAGGGCAGGGCTTGCCTGGGGAAAGGGGTGGTCCCTGCCCCTGCAACACAGCGCACACCCCCAGCACCTCAGTAAGCTTGTTTAATGCAACAAGGTGTTTAAAACATTCATCTCTTCCTCTTTCGAGGAGTACTGAGGCCTGGAATTCCCTATACCAGGAGGGATGCCTAATACACTAAAATTCAGCAGCTTTGTGGAAATGAACCCAGTGACGAGGCAGTGGACGTAGTCGTCTGTTTGTCACCTTACAGTGTCTGTCGGACCCTGAGCCAACCACATTCCTCAGGCTGCCTGGGGAGGTGTGGGAAAAGAACACGCGGGACAGACCAGACATGGAGGAGCTGTGGGAGGTGGAGATCACTCCTTCACATGGGGAAGAGGATGAGAAAGGCCACCACCGCCTGATGGTGGCCTTGCAGAGGGCAAAGCCCACAATGGTCTAGGGGAAGAACCGTTGCTTCAGAGGAGGCTTCCAGGCATCACCAGTGATGAGGCTCCCAAAGACAGTCCCAATTCCATATCCAGGGCCTGCCCCAATGAACTTGGCTGCTTGTGCAGATGTCCCTTGAAATGGTGCTGGCTGGAAGCTGCAGCTAGAAATAAGTGACATCAGGCCACATAGGGCCGCCAAGCTGCTGAGGTGCTCATGTCAGTGTCCACTGCTGCAGTGGCTGGCTCAGCAGCCAAGGGGCTCCTGGCCCAGGGGTGGGGTAGACAGCACAGGAGCACCTTCTCAGGGAGCGAGCCCGCGGCAGGAGAGCTGCTCCCATTGCAGGGAGGACTAGCTGGGAAGAGCCCGACGGGAAGAGCCCGACGCAGAGGTTTAGACTTGAGTGCTGGCTCTGCAGTTACAGTCCTTCTCCCAAACCCCAACTGTGCTACTGCCAGTTGGGTGCTGGATACTTTAAGGAATCCAAGGTTCTTATAAAACTGATGATAGTATCTACTGTAATTTTCCATGTATAATGCACATGTTTTTGTGCACATTATACACAAGACTGTTATACCCATGTGTAATGTGCACCCTTATTTTTCTCTCAAATTACTGGGGGAAAGTACACATTATACATGGCAATATACGTTATTCCATACGGCTCATAGGGGTTCATGAACCAACACAAGGAAACCAGAGTCATGTCTGGTACCTAGTACTGCTCAGTGAACAGCACCTGTTACCTCAAGGCGTACAGTTCTCCGCCACAGGGTGGGACTCTCTGTCCACAACTCAAATCGCACCCGGTGGTCACCTGTTCTTGTAAGAGGTTAAAAGGCTACAGAGTGGGAGGCCCAGGATGCCACCCCCACCAGGGTTGCTGGCGCAGGTTAACCCAGGGCACCAACCCGCTTCCCCTGCCCCTCAGTGAGGGGAACAGAATGTCCTGCCAGTCTGCAGCATGCGTGGTGACAGGCACACTCCCAATTACATCCATCTCTCCAGAACAGAGTCGAGGCCTTATTCCAACCTCCCAGTTTTCTGTAAAATTCAGAGCCTTCAAGGAAACTCTTAGTAACAGCCATCCCATCAACACAGGATCCAGATAATGCATGTTTTTTAAATTACGTTTATTTAGCATATGTACACATAAAAGAAATCGCCCTCTATTCCCACCCAGCAGAAAACATGCACAAACCCAAGGTATATGTGGAGGGAAGGGCCCCGGCCCCAAGTTAGTGGTTGGGATGGTGCAATCCTGTGAGTCAAGCCTCAGTCAGGAGAGGGCTGGACCGAAGTGTTGGGCAAGCTGCAGCTCCCGCCACCAGCCCTAAAGCAAGCGTGCGCCGTAGCCGAAGGTCTGTTTGATGCCCTCGAAGTAGTAGCGCTGCCAACCCTGCCGTGTCCTCTCCTCTTCAGGGGCGGGAACGCCTCGGCCTTCCATGCACAGTTCAGTCTCTCCATTCTTGTCAATGAAGGTCAAGGTGATGGTGGCAAAGTGCCCTGAGGAAAGGCAGAGGAGGGGAGAGGTTTCAGGCCAAGCGTTTGAGACTAAGGGGAAATTTCTGGGCTCAGTGGCAATAAACAAGTATGCCTGCTTACCTTCTGGCCAAGATTTAAACCTCCACTTCATCACGATATGTTTCTCAGGCACCTAAGATAACCAAAGAGGTCAGCCCATACTCCAGTTCAGCAGTTTCCAACCTTTTACATCTTTCACCTCACCACACGCGTAAACTAATTACTAAAATTCTATAGCACACCAAACAATCTATTTTTGCCAATGTGAGACACACACACACACACACACACATTTTCATTCAGTTCACACCAGATGGCATTGTTGTGGTGGCTGTTGTCATTTTTTTATCTGACACTCTAAGGGAAAAGAGGTCAGTGGCCTGACTAAATAGGCAAGGAATGCAGGTTTTAAAAATTCTTGTGGCACACTGGGTGAAAATGGCTGCCACAGGCCCTGGCCAGTTCAGCTTGGTTGGGGTGCTGTCCCCACACACCAAAGCTGTGGGTCTGAGCTCGTGAGGGCGCACACAAGGTGCAATCAATGAATGCATAAATAAGCAGAACAACAAACTGATTCTTTTTCTCAAAATCAACAAATAAAATTAAAAAGAAAAGACCTCCTATGTATCAATGTATCCAAGCCTGGCTACACAGGCTATCTGCCTTCACATGGAATTTATCATCTGTGCAGGTACACCACTTACTAGGACAAAGTGGACCACAGAGTGGGTAGCTTCTGCAGTGAAATTATAGTAATGCCTAATACCTCCTCTTACTCCTAAGTTGTGTCTGGTCCACTGGGCACAGGTGACATTTCAGTGCAGCAAGTGGAAGGCTGCAAGCCACCAATATATACAACCTTTCTTCCATTAGTTCTCCTACGAAGAACCAATTTTCACTCCTTTTGGGAGAAAATATTGGGAAAGCAAAAGAATTCAAATGGCAGCATTCTCTTGGGAAAACAAGACAAAACAAAACAAAAGGAAGTGGTACTAACTGAAGATTAAAGGCTTAAATTACACCCACAGAGCTGGGAAAGAGAGAAATGTTACTCTTCTCACCAGGCAGAGGGTGCATCCTGGGCCTGGGGCCAGCAGGTACTCACCAGATCAGTGAATTCCCCAGTGACGTTGCCATCTACCAGCTGGAACTTCCCTCCTTTGTCTGCTTCTAACACTGCAGGAGCATGGGTAAAGGCCTGAACCAGCTGCAGGGGGGGGGAAGGAGGAGAGGAAAAATGAGGTAGGGAGAGGAGGCATGGCTCTCAGTGGGATCTGGGGACATATGGCAACGGAGACCTGCATGCCTCAGCTCTCATGCCGAAGACCCCGCCTTGTGCAACGACCAGGCTCAGGTCCAGTTCTGTTCCACCACGGACCTCACTCTGCTCTGAGTGATTCGGAATCCACCCAACATTACGTCAGCCCCGTTTTCTAAAAACAGTGATTCCCAGTGGTTCCCACTTAGATGACCAGGTAGTGCAGGTGATAAAGAAGAGGGCAAATACATGTTGAGGTGTGGGCTGAACTGAAGCAGGTTTTCCTTTGCCTCTGCGTGTACGAGGAAAGCCTCGAGGTCCCACTCCTCAGGACCCCTTCCACGTGTGGAGGAGACGGGCCCACAGTCCATGCCACTGGGAGCGGCGGCGCCGTGAGGCCGAAGGAGCGAGCACACTCACCTCTTGGGTGGTGAGCACTCTATAGAGCTCCTCTGGCGACGTCAGGAAGGTGTCTCTAAGGGTGATCTTACAAGTGGGGATTCTGACACCAACTGGTGTGGCCTGGGCTTTTGAGGGAGCAGATTTAACCTGTGGAGTCACAGTGAAAACAGTCAGTTTAGAGTAATGATGAAACCTCAATTAACATGGCTTCAGGGACAACACCCTGCCATCTACGCTCACAACCCTTTTTACTCCGAAGCTGATTAATTACTGCAGGGTAAGGTTAGGGGGCATTTCTGTGTATGGGTGTTTCAGTCACCAGGGAAGCTTTTCTGGAAAATGTTCAATTTCCATGGAAAACAACCACTTTGGGTGAGGGACGACTGAGACTGTTTTAAGACCCCATCAGCCAAAGGACACATTACAATAGACCATCAGACATTTCTGAAGAGCACAGTGTGATCCCCAAACAGAATTTCTATGCCTAAATAGCTGGACGCAACAACCCCAACCCCGCCCCCTTCTCCAAAATACCCTTCACCGTGCCGACAAAGGGCATTAGGGCTGAAAACTGAGTGCTTACTCCAATCTATGCAAGTTCCACGGCCAGAAAAAAAATACTTGCTCACCCTGCAAATGGGGTGAAATCAATCAGTTTCCTGATAGGCGAAGCTAGTGATAGCTTGAAAAAACCCAATACCTTGAAAAAATCTCTAATATCGAAGTATGAAATACCAATATCCCAGTTGGAAATAATACTGATGACATATATGGGCAAAGACCATCCTGTATTCTCAACATAACTGGTGTAAAATGCAACCAAGAGCCATGGCCAGTGCAGCTCAGTAGCTTGAGTGCTGGCTTGCAGCCAAAAGGTTGCCGGTTCCATCCCCAGTTAGGGTACAAGTCTGGGTTGCAGGCACCTCAGGTCCCCAGTAGGGGGTGTGAGAGAGGCAACCAACTGATGTCTCACACACTGATGTTTTTCTCCCTGCTTCTTTCTCCCTTCCCCTCTCTCTAAAAAAATGAAATCTTTAAATACACAAATAAATAAATAAAATGCAACTGAGAGTTAGACTTTCAAGCCCCTAATGGATTCCATCTGCTCTAGCAATAGTTACAAATGAATAAAAACCAGGCGAAAGACAGGCAGACCGACAACTACAGGTCGCAGGCTAAAAAGCTGGGGCACAAGGGTGAGGGTCAGAGAGAAAGCTGGAACTGAGGCGGCGCAGTGTCTCAGCGACCGCTCGGGAAGGCCTCCCACCCCGCCCCACGGGAAGACGGTTTACCCTGGGCTCCTCAGTTCTCAGTGCGGGCCGAGCGCTTTGGTCTACTGACTCTCCATTCAGTGTAGGCAAGATCATGCCCTGCGTGAACTCTGGAAAGACAAAAACCCCAGCTCTTGGAAGCTATTTCTTACAGGAGCTGAGTTTCAGGGCTTCGAGCAGCTTAACAAACATGGCCACCTTAACCCAGAATGAAGTAATGACCAGGAAAGGGTCTATCCACTTCACATTTTTATCTTTGGTCCATGCCAGACAGGTATCTGACTGTAGGCTATAGAATGGAGTATGTTCATCAGGATTATTTTACACCCGATTCCACTGGAAGCATTACAACTTGTTAAACACATGTGAAGTCCATTATGGATGGCAGCCGATGAAGCAGCTGCATTTCCAACGAGCCTCCAAGTGGGGAAAGATGCCCGAGGACGCACGTGCAGCGCTCGCCTTACGGCTGTAGAGCAGCTAACGACTAGTTGTGGGACTGGAACACTGGCCCCCACCCCAACGCTGGCTCCCTGTCGGCCATCACGTGCACTCCGCCAGGTGAAAGCCGACGGCAGAACTGAAACTCCAGGGGAGGGCTGAGCTGGTCAGTATTCTGATCACCCTCTAACTGTCCTGGAAAGTGCACATTACAGACACCCCAGGGCCCAAGCAGCAAGTCCCGGGATGCCAAGTCTTTAGATCAGTGCTGTCCACCAGGAACAGAACGTCAGCCCAGAGTGTATTTTAAAAATTCCCGGCAGCCACATAAAAAAGTTACTTACACAGGGAAAACTAATTTCAATAATTTACTTAACCCAATACACCCGAACTATCACTTCAAAATATTACATCAAAAAAATCTGACACTTTACATTTTTTGTACCAAGTCTTCAAAATCCACTGTAGTTTACACTCAATGTACATCTATTTGAACCGGCCACATTTCAATCGCCCCACAGCCAACATACCAGACTCTGCAGCCACAGGTCTTTTCCGTACT
This sequence comes from Sturnira hondurensis, assembly GCF_014824575.4. Lineage (NCBI taxonomy): Eukaryota > Metazoa > Chordata > Mammalia > Chiroptera > Phyllostomidae > Sturnira > Sturnira hondurensis. Next base: position 18,607,227 of record NW_028093774.1, read on the forward strand.
CAGAGTTAACAGACTGTCCTCAAGATGAAACAAGCCCCGCCCCCCCCCAATCTTTACCCATGTGTCAAAGAAAGGACTGTCAAGCCCCTTAATCAGAGTCTGGCAGGTGGAAAACTCTCCTCGAAGCATACGCAACTACTCAAGGGATACCTGTTTTGAGGGTGCTGATGTAAATTCCCATTGCTTCTCTGAGAAGTTTCACCCCTTCTTCTTTCATTAAGGCCACGAGATTTGTGTCAGGCTCATCTTTGGCAAGGCTCACACTAATCTGAGTGAAAGATCAGAAGTAGGTAGTAAATAACTTGAGGGTACCTATGCTGTGGAATGTGGGTGCTGGGCAATCAGGTAACTGATGTTTCCAAAGGAAATGTGTGAGAAGTGGGGTATCTGCATGATCCCCGGGAGTGTTCCTCCTCAAGTTCTCTCTGCCAAGGCAAAGGTGGCTGGTGTTAGGACCCACGTCACTAGCTAACGCCAAGTTACTACGTAAGCACAGGCTGCTCTGGAAGCTCCCAGTGGCACCACTGACCTAGAAAGTCATCTGCAGACTGGGGTTCTGCATGCCTGGCCTTTCTTTTTGAATGACAGCTCACTTTTCTCCCCTGGGAATAAGAGGATGTGGAAGACTCAGATGAGGACTTAGGAAGCACAAACCTCTACTTCATCCACGCTGTTTTCATCGGACAAATTGGGGATCTCCACGTGTCCCTTGAACTGCACTCCAGACTTAGAGGTACCTGTCAAGAGCAACGCAATCTTCTCTGAAAGAAAAGCTGTCTACTCTGGAGCCCTTACTACTACTCTGCTCACCCTTCTTTCAGACATCTGAACTGATCTTCTTTATCCTGAGAAAATGTGGTGCACCAGACACACCCAACCTTCCCCCCCTCAGGGAAAAAAAGGCTTCCCTTATCCAACTTTTTGGAACCAAGTGTGTTTTTACAGTGTAGGGCCAAGAGCTGCATGAATTCTACCAGGAAGACTTTGGGTCAACAGCCAATATGGTCAGTTCTGCTAGAATGCTTATTCTGAACATACATACTTGTTCCAATTAGGGGGCATTTGATCTGACATGAATGTTCACATTCGCTTATACCCACGAGCAACACTAGGTGAACAGACACTGCTTTGCCAGTGACCTCAGTGCACCATGCCTGCTGCAAGCCATGCCACCCACAGATGCTGTTACGAAGTTCCTTCTGGCTACAGAAGACTCCCTCCTACTGCTTTGCGGACACACCAGTCGCACCTCCCATGGCCCCCTTTCCCAGGTACCCTCCAGGTCGCTTTCAAAGTGAGGCCTCACACTTAATGTATTATTTCCGTATTTCTTACCATTTTATATGTTTAAAACTGCTAGCAATTTTTACATCCCTAAATTTTTAAAACCATGCCACTGATGAAGCTTTTGGGTGTTGTGGGCCTAACCCTCTTTTTTCAATAAGCCTGTGGTTTTCATTGAGTGAACTCGCACACTGCAGCGATTTTTAGGAATACACGTGTCACACTGTGGCAGAACCGGCCGTGCTTCAAAATTAATCAACAAAACATTTCCTTTTCCCCACTTCGCTAGGCCCCTTTTCTCAGTCGGATGGGGCACGATGACATCTAAGGTTCTTCGTAGACCACTGAGCTTTAGTAGTTAAAACAAAACCCTCCCTGATACAACTACTTTTCCCTTCTTTTTCACCCCCTCGAGAAATATGCTCTGAAAGAAAAATTTATTTTATACTTTGCCCAGTACATACACTTCGTTATCTCTCAGGCCTTGTAAAACTCAGCCTCCCGACTAAAAGACCCTCTAGTGGGTGTATGCACAGTTCCAATTCTTTGTTAGTATCACAGAGGAGACAGTAAACTAGAGGACAAAACCACCCCACATTAGCACAGTGGTCTGACCTGTTAGATGCACAGGGAAGCCAGGAGATAAGACCAAGACCAAGACCAAAAAGCCTCCCGCCACCCCGCCCTTTAAATTATCCAAGAGACAAGAGAAGCTAGTTGAGGAAGTCACCTAACGTGTACTCACACAGTCCAAGCCCCCAAAACACAGGGCTACAGCCGATTCACCAGTAGTGACTCTTGAGACTCAGAGAAGAAACCTACTTAGTGTCCTGCGCTGGCAGAGAAATTCCAGCACAGAACACCACTTTCTGCAGGGCACCAAGACAGCACTATCTCCCCTGAAAAGGTCGTAAGCCCTCAAAGCCTGTTCTGCCCAGCTCCCAAACAGGTCCGCAGAATGAGGTGAACCTTCTTCCTGACAGTGCAGCAGAGACTTACCTGTCCAGTTTAGTTTGACGGACCACTCGTAGAAGAAGATAAGCTTGCCTTTGCGATTGTTAATGGACGCCTCTCCATCAAGTTTGCTCACTTCTGTCACCTCACACTTGCCTTCCTCATTTTGCACCCGCACTGCCAGGAACAGTGTTTTCAGTTTTTCCGTGGACCAGTTTGAAGCATCCCTCTCTGTCCTGCAAAACAGAAACAAGGCTATGGACCAGCAGCCAAAGAGCGCTCTGCTTGCTCTACTCAAGAGGCCTGACAAATAGTTGGAGAACAAAAACCCCCTGCTCCCAATCCAGTGAGTCCAGAAATGTGTCACTCTGCTTCAGGAAGACCAGGAGTTACATACTGTCAACGAAGACAACCTCCCCACAGAACATCACAAACTCAACCAGCATAACGGTGCCGGGACAGTGTCTAACACCTTAACACGGTGCCACTTGACCAAGGGGGACTGTGCACGTCTTGCTTAAGTTGGGAGCACAGCCTGAACCCTGCGTACATAAAAAGTCCTGGAAGGAATAAACCAATGATCTTGACCCAATTAGCACTGTGTTCTGAGCTGTCAAGTTCAGGTTGTGCTGTGAATGCCCCCCACACTGTGTGCCCCCTACACAATGTGTGCGCTCTAGATGGCCATAAAAACAATGTAAGTCTAGAGCTTCAAAACAAAAAGACACAGAGAGGAAAAATCACTATCTGCCTCATGACTTACTAACCAGTAGAGAAAAACAACAAAAAGCTGCAACAAAGTGAAAAACGCAGTTAACAACATAATGAACAAAGTTCAGTGGAGTTGAAAAAGAAGGAAACTACTTCTGGAAGATTTCATGAAGGAGAGCAGGCTTTGAAAGAGTAGCTGGCTTCTGAAAGCACGCTTGCCCGGCAACCAGGGGCAGTCCCCGGAGTTACAACACACGCAAACTAACAGTTCCGGGGGACAGGCCGGGCGTCTTCGCCGCCGCGGAGCTCCGAGCACCTGGAGAGCACGTTCTGAACCTCCGCTTTCCGGGCCGAAGCTGCCGTTCCTACGACTTTTAATTTCACCCGCAAACCGCAAAACAGGAATTCCAGCCACCCCGTCCCCAAGCCTTTCACAGCAACCTCCCGACACAACCCAGGGCCCCCGTCTGGGTCACACTGTCTCCTCTGACCACGTGTGCGAAATCTCTCTCAGGTTGGTGGCAGAAGCTAGGGAGTTATGTTTCCATCTCTTTGAAACCTCTCTTCTGGGGTCAGCCCTCCACCTAGCCCCTAACCCCCTAAACACTGAAACGGCGGTCGGGGGAGGCATGGGGCTACGGACACCCGGCAACAAGAACCCACCCTCATCTCCGGTCAGGGCTGCCTTGGCCCTAGCCTTGTCCCAGCAGAGGTTCCAGGGACCCCGCCACCCTGACCCAACTGCAATGCTCCCGTGGCCTGGCCCGCTAGCCCTCACCAGTGCCAGTTGTTGACGTTGGTGGCGTCCGCCCGCTCCTCCACGATCCAGCGTGGGTCACCCTCACCCCACTTGGCCATCGGCTTTCTTATCGCGCCGTCACCAGGTCCCGAGCAGCCACAGCCACGACCTAAGCACTGCCTGACCCCAGTCGCGCCGTCACCAGGTTCCAGGCAGCCGCAGCCACCACCCCAGCACCGCCTGCTCCCGGCCACCCGGCAGCGCCTGGAAACTACTAGAAGCGGCCGCAGAACCTTCTGGCTCGCTTTTCCCTCCACCCCCCGCCCCCTCCCGGCCTTAACTTCCGGCTCCTCCTAACTCCTACCCCGTACTTCCGTTCCACCTCTCCAGACCTTGGCTTCCGCCTGTGCTAGGGTTCTTTCGGGCTCCCTCGGGTTCTCCCCGAAGGACCCCGAAATGCAGTCCCTCATTCGACCATTCGTAATCCGCAGGGACACAAAGAACACTTCTCATTGTTTCCCTGGACCACGAGTCGCTACTGCTGAGCCTCCTGGGAGTTGTAGTCTTGTTGCGTGACCCGCTGGATGTATACCGAAGGTCGCGTTAAAAGTGAAGGAAACGACTCAGGCACCGTGCGCCGGAAATTCTGGGAGCTGTAGTTAATAAGCCCCGTGGCTTGTCCGGGCAGTGCCTGACACCAGAGAGGGAAGAAACTACAACTTCCAGCATGCCGTGCGGCGTCTTTTCTGCCACAGGTTCCCTCTGACCGCTGCGTCTCCCCGCGACTATCCCCTTCCGCCCTATTCTATGCCGCGCAGCCCGTTTAGGAGGGCTTGTCCGGCGGCGGAAGAGCCTGGCGCTTTCCTGATTGGGAGGGCTCGGTGTGGAAGAGGTGAGGGTGTCCCAAACCCCTTGGGCTGCGCATTTGGCTCAATCCAGCCTCTTCGCACCCTGATTCTTTCCACCTAATTCTTTAAGGGGTCCTTACAGTCCCCCAAGGCCTGACTTTTTTCCGGTCCGAGCGACCCCGGGCAGGGAGACCAGAGTACGCTCAGGGTTGGAACTGCGATTCTGCTGCGACATTTGCTTTTAAACGAGTATTTAGTTACCAAGGATCCACCGGGCCCTGGCAACTGCGCTGGATCCAAGACTTCTTGGACGTTCGACCCTAGTTTAACTCACATTCCCTGGTCTCGGTTCATACCCTCATCCACGTAGGACTGTTTTGGAAGAGGATAACTGAATCTGAATCTAACTTCTCAATAGCTGGTTTCTGGGATGTCCTGAGGTGGGGAAACGCGTTGTGAGTTTTTTCCCCCCTGTGCTTTCTGCGTTTCTTTTTCACGTTTCTTCTGTTCTCTCGTGGGCTCTTATTAAACAGGTGCCAATAAGGACAAGCCTCTGAAGTATTTTAAATCATGTTAAAACGCCTGTCTCCGTCATTCTTAAGACTGTATCTGGTTGCTTTATAACTTCTGGAGTTATTAAATCTTTACCCCTTTACTCGCCGAGTAAATCTGTGTTCTGATTTGGCAATAGACAGGTTGTCAAGTATCCACCCAAGTTGCATGGTTGAGAAGAGGTTCCAGAAATCCCTCTGGAGGATTTGGGTTTGTCGGATTGAGCCTACGCCTATTCGTAGATATTTACAGATGTTTATTTACTATAGTGAAGAACGGCCTGCCCTAGTTTTCCCTAGAGTGCAAAATAGGACCATGCCAGTCAGAGTGGAAATGGCCCAGAAGGCCCTAAACCAGGACCGTAGGAGCAGTCAGCAAGGTGGCCGGGATACCTGATCCTTGTGTGCCTCCCTTCCTCCCTCGGTGAAGGAGAAGTGGAGGCTGCCTGGCCTCCCTTACAGTGTTCTTCTGAGGGTGACAAACCGGTCCTTTATAAGTTGGTGCCAGCGGCAGAGATATTTACAGTATCTCTGTAAATACTCGCGCTCCATGCGCACCTGCGGTGTTTGTGATGGCCATTGAGGATTTTTGAATTAAATTGGTTTCTTTTAATCTGTAGGATAACTTAAAATGTTTTCTTTCTAACTTCTTCCAAGGTACCATAATTTATTAATAAGAAAAGTTTAATACTGAGAATTTTGTGTCAGGCCTGTATTAACTGGTTTAGGCCTCAAAACAATCCTGTAAGGGAGGTTTCTATTACTTATTTATTTTATTCTTCGCTGGAGAACAGGTTTAGTGATTTGAGAGAGAGAAAAACATTGATTGGTTGCCCTGACTGCAGATTGAACCTGCAACCTAGGTATATGCCCTTGCCAGGAATGGAGCCTGCAGCCTTTTGGTGCATGGGATAACACTCCAATCATCTGAGCTCCTGGCCAGGGTGGTCGGTTTCTATTATTAATGCCCATTTTACAGATGAGGAAACAGAGAGGAAGATGTCAGTAAAATGCTAGGTACTCTGTTAGGTGTGTCCTGAGTCCTATTTATTCGTCACTGCAGCCCTGTGTGGGTAGGAGGATATCACGCTCTCCAAGGCTTAGAAATAAAATTTTTTACCCACTTGGCTCAGAATTGGAGAAACCAAGACTTGAACTCAAGGGTACCTGATGACAAAGCCTATGTTTGTACCACTACAAGGGATGAGTTCACTGTCTGCTAGCTTTTTATTTGGTTTTGACTCCCTGGAAGTAAGGATGCAAAACCATTTTTAAGTTACATCTGAGTTCAGTAGAGTGGGAAGGGATCAGGTAGTAGAAAATTCCCAGCCGTACCTTTGCCACCCCTACATCCCCTGAAAACAGAAAGGGAAGTAGAATTCATTACGGAAGAAGTAGTAGAAGTTGAGGCTTCCTGTAGAAGCCTCAACAGGATGGCCAAGATGAGAACTTATCAAACTTCTATTGAGAAAGGTGCCGTGGAGAAAGATGCTTTGAAGTGAGACGAAAAGCAAATTGGTCCTTGAGAATCTGACACTGTGGAGCCCTTAGAGTTGTTTTTGGTGCTGTGAAGCTTTAGACCTAGTCCTTGGACCAAACCGGTTTTCACACTAATCCAGTTGGCATTGATAACTGGGTTTGTAATTCTAGGGCAAATTTTTTTTCAGACTGAAATTTAATTTTAGAGCAGTTATAAGAGGGATTTGTGGTCTTTGGACCAATTCTTTATGTATTTGTTGTTTTGTTTTTTTTCCATGCCCACATTTCTCAAGTTTGGGCAGATACTTGTTAATAAATTAATGAAGATTTAAAGATACAGACAGGGTAATTGTGCTTTTAATTGCCTTTGTTCTTTCAGGCATTTCCCAAGCAGACATGAGAGTAAGACACATGTCAGTTGTATTCACTGCCGTGCTCCCGGGCCTGGAAAAGCTCCTCAGACACGGCACTCAGGGGTCTGTGTTGAACACAGGAATACAGTTATGCTCTGTTTGCTTATGCTGTGACCTTGCGTATTCAGCAAAGTTGGCGCTGCACTTTTAAAACACTTGCCTGCCTTGTGCTATTAACTCTCTGCGTACCTACGCTGAATAGTCCAGCTCGGTTATAGGGTCCTTCAGGAGAGAAACTGTGTCTTGGCCTTTTTAAATATTCCTTATGATGCCTGAGAGAGTGCCTTGAACAAAGTAGGGATTCTAGGGGTGAATGGCAGCTTGTGGGTAACTCGAGGATCAAAAGTATGGTTTGATCAGTTGGATACCCAAGGATCTAATTTTACATGGCAAGTTCAGCTTTTGCTTTACCATGTTCTTTCACACAGCCCCTGATTATTGCAGGGAGTTTGTAGTTTGGGTGGGTGGGTGGGTGAGGAATCTAGAAAGGGACGTATATCGATCTTCCTCTCCAGATGAATCGGACAAAAGGTGATGAAGAGGAATATTGGAACAGCTCCAAGTTCAAGGCTTTCACCTTTGATGATGAAGATGATGAGCTCTCACAGGTGGGTTTCTGTGAACGGTTGCTGAAGGTCTCACCCTCATGTCTGGAGGTCTACAGTGCCTGTAAAATCCCTTCCCCTTGCATAGTTGATAATCTGGCTTTTGGCCAGGTCTCCCTTAGGTCTTTAGATCAGATCTTTAGAAAAATGTTCATGAAGGAGAACTCTCAGAAAAGAACCAGAAGGACTGTAAAAACCAATTCTCTGTCTTTATATTCTTAAGATAATTTCTTTCTTCCTGTTTTTCCCCCTAAGAACCTAAAGTCTTTTATCATGGCATTTAATTTATTCTACTTGAAAGATGGACTGGATTGAAAGTTTTGTGTTTAGTGTGTCTGTTTTACGGATGGGGGAACATTCATTTTCGGAGAGGTGAATAAGCTCACTCAGATTTACACTGCAAGGCACTGCCAGGAATGTGATTAGAACTCAAAAGTGGCCCTGAGCCCTCTCCACTCCTTTGCCACTGGGCTTCAGCGTTGGCTAAAAACCAGTTTGTCTTCTCGGCAAATATTTAGCAGGCTAGACTTTCCATTACAGAAGGTGAAAGAAAGCATTGGCCATCTTCAGGTTCCAATTCCTCAGCCTTTTGGTTTCAAAGAGAAGGGTGGGAATTGCCGATTGCCTGAATGCCCTGCCTTATGTCCCTGCAGTTAAAGGAATCCAAGCGTGCCGTGAATAGCCTCCGAGACTTCGTGGATGACGATGATGACGATGACCTGGAGAGAGTCAGCTGGAGCGGGGAACCTGTGGGAAGTAAGTAGAAAAGGCCCTTCGAGGGGGTTGGTATGCAGGGTTCTTGTCACTAATGAAGGGTCCTCTTGTTTGTCTCTTCGGTGCTTGTCAGGGAGGGGAGTGAGGTTAGACTGCTCTCAGATGCACACGTCTGGGAATCTAACCCAGGAGAAGGTCCTCGGGGAGAGACAGCAGCAGTTCCCACGTGGCCAGGTCTGCTGTCCCAGAGCTAACACTTGACTGACTATTTTAGACTCGTTTGGATACTTGTTAGAATTAGCTTCCTAGGCTTCACTCCAGAGACTCTGGTGCAGTAGGTGATTGAGGTAGGGTGGAGGGCGTCTCAGTGTATAAGAAGCACTGCAGATACTTCCTTTTCTTTTTAAGGTCTTATTTATTTTAGAGAGAGTGGAGGGAAGGAGAAAGAGGGAGAGAAGCATTGATGTGTGACAGATACGTCAATCAGTTGCCTCTCATGCACCCCCAACTGGGGACCTGGCCCACAATCCAGGCATGTGCCCTGACTGGGAATTGAACCAGAGACCTTTTGGTTCAATGGTTCATAGGCTCGTGCTCAGTCCCCTGACCCATACCAGCCAGGGCACAGATACTCCTAATATGCAGTCATATTTGAGAACTGCTGACTTAAGTGCTCATAACTGGTTGGCAGAACTGAATTCCTTGGCCACCAAGACTTGCTGCCTAGCAGTTACATCACTTAATACCTTTGCAGAGTCTGTCTGGTTTGATTCCTGGTCAGGGCACATGCTTAGGTTGCAGGTTCGGTCCCAGGTCAGGGCATGTCCAAGAGGCAACCAATCAATGTTTCTCTCTCACATAGATGTTTCTCTCCTTCTCTCTCCCTCCCTTCCCCTCTCTCTCAGACCAATAATCATGTCCTCAGGTGAGGATTAAAAAGAAATTTAGGGCATACAGTCAAAGGTTTCCCTCCCACACTGTCATGCATCTACTCAGGTCTCAGTCCATGCCCTTCCAACAAGTAACTGCTGTTGTTTTCTTCCTGTGTATTCATCAAAAGATTATTTTGGCCCTGGTGGGAGCTCATTTGGTTAGAGCATCATCCTGATAGCCAAGGTTGTGGGTTCAATTCCTGGTCAGGGTACATACAAGAATCAACCAATGAATGCATGAATAAGTGGAATAACAAATCAATGATTCTCTCTCTCCCTGTCCCTCAAAATCAATAAATAAAAATGTTAAAAGATTCTTTTTATAATTGGAAATACATGTAGAACTATACTTCTTTTCTAGACAAGTGGTAGCATAGTTCATATTCTGCTCTTTTTATTTAATGATGTAGCCTGGAAATCTTTTCATGTCTCTACATAAAGGACTTTCTCATTCTCTTTTTTTAAATCACAGTATGGTTTTACTGTATATGGATTTACTATAGTTTATTGTGTCATCAGTTCACTATTGAGGAGCTGTAATATTTTTCCAATCTTGTATTATTTATTTTGCTGTCAATTACCTTGTATTCTGCCCATGTACGGCTACATGAAAGATCAAGTCCTAGAGTGAAATGATTGGCAGAGGTATTTGCATCTGTGTTGGGTGGATCCTGCCACATTGCCTTCCAGGAGGGCTGCACCAATCTGTTCTCCCACCAGCAATGTCAGAGGTTCTTCCTGTTTCCCACAGCCACGCCAGCTCTCGGTGTTATTAAACCTGAGGGTCCTTGCCAGTCCTGCAGGGGACCAGTGGTATCTCAGTGTACTTTTAATTAATGTAGGTGCCTTATTAAGAGTGAAGTTGAACAGCTTTTCATATGTTTAATAGCCACTTAAATTTCCTTTTTTGTGATCCATTTATTCATTTCCTTTGTCCATTTTTCTGTTGATTAGTCTATTTGATTCTATCTTTTCTCCCTGTCCTGATTTTTGGAGTCCATGTCGACCAAAGGACCAGGATGAAAAACTTTTAGAATTTGTTGGAATAGTGTTACTTAGGATTTATTTGGATAAGAATGACTGATTTAGTTCTTACTATCTCACAGGTATCTCGTGGTCCATCAAAGAGACTGCTGGGAGTAGTGGGTCAAACCAGGAGGGGCGTGAACAGCTAAAGAGCCGAAACAGCTTCTCCTCCTATGCACAACTACCCAAACCTGCTTCTACCTACTCCCTGAGCAGCCTTTTTAGAGGTAAAAAGTGACGGTCAAGGCCGTAGGGAGTTCTTTTCCTTTAAAAAAATGCTCAGGTTATAAATTTTATTTACTCTGGCAGAAGATTATTGAAGGAAAAAGAATTGTCTTTGGAGCTGGCAGTTGGGTATCAGGAGTGGGAGAAATGAGAGACATTCAGAGGGATTGTTCTGGGTTTCTAGAACATGAACAAAATTGGCATTAACCCTGTGACAGGTACTGAAGAAATTTGCCTAGGTCAAAATTTCTCCCTACTCCTGTGCATTTCTCCCTACTCCTGCTGGTGGGAACCCCGTGCACTGCTGGTGGGAACCCTGTGAACTGCTGGTGGGAACTCTGTGCACTGCTGGTGGGAACTCTGCACTGCTGGTAGGAACCCTGTGCACTGCTGGTGGGAGCCCTGTACGCGGCTGGTGGGAACCCTGTGCACTGCTGGTGGGAACTCTGTACGCTGCTGGTGGGAACCCTGTGCACTGCTGGTGGGAACTCTGTGCACTGCTGGTGGGAACTCTGCACTGCTGGTAGGAACCCTGTGCACTGCTGGTGGGAACTCTGTGCACTGCTGGTGGGAACTCTGCACTGCTGGTAGGAACCCTGTGCACTGCTGGTGGGAACCCTGTACACTGCTGGTGGGAACCCTGTGCACTGCTGGTGGGAACTCTGTACACTGCTGGTGGGAGCCCTGTACACTGCTGGTGGGAACCCTGTACACTGCTGGCGGGAGCCCTGTACGCTGCTGGTGGGAGCCTTGTGCGCTGCTGGTGGGAATGTAGAATAGTATTGCTACTATAGGAGATGGGATGGCAGTTCCTCAAAAAATTAAAAAATTAAACATAATAACCATATGATCCAGCAATCCACTTCTAGGTATATACCCAAAAGAAATGAAAGTGGGAACGTGAACAGATATTTATACACCAGTGTTCATAGCAGCACTATTCATAATAGCCAAAGATAGAAATAACTCAGATGTCCATTGACTAATGAATGGATAAGCAAAATGTCCATGCACTGGAATGTTATAAGCCAAAAAGGAACAAAATTCCAATACACCCTACAACGTGGATGAGTCTTGAGGACTTGTGCTAAGTGAAATAAGCCAGACACAAAAAGATAGACAGTGTATGGCTCCACTTGTGTGGTATCTAGAGTAGTCAGATTCATAGAGACAGGACGGAGAAGAATGGTTACTAGAGGTGGGGATGAGGGTGTGGGGAGTGTCGTTGGACGGGTGTGGGGTCAGTTTGGGATGGTGAAGGGTTCTGGAGGTGGGTGGTGGCGATGCTCTGCTCGTACATGGGAATATGCACAGTGCCATTGAACTATCAGCATAAAAATGGTTGAAATGGTAAATTTTATGTATATTTTACTGTTGGGAACCTCACAGCCTGGTTTCAGAAGCTGTAACCCCCCCATAGCTAAGGCAGAGTGAGCGACCTTTGGACCATAAGCCACTAAGGAGACAAAGCTTATCTCCCTGGCAGGAGCACCACTTCTGCTCCTTTTACTTCATCCATAACTGGCCCCAATGCTTGGTCAGTTAGCCAATGATGAGTAAGATTCTCCAAGGGGGAGAACGACCTAAGACCAGCATGATCATGGGGAGGCCCCAGGGAAGGACTTGGAGGGCTGCAGCAAAAGGGGGTGATAAACCCTCACCCCTCAGCTTTGACGCAGCCTGAGACCTCATTCTGTCTGTGAGAAGTCTCCTAATTTCTTGGCTACCTTACTTCCCCTGCCTGATTTAAGCCTGAAACAATGACAGAGGGCAGTGTAGTCCTATGCTAGAAAGGGCACGTTCCCCAGGTGATCAGGCCTAAGAAAGAATATATAAAATCCTGTGAAACTTGCTTTGCTAAGAGTGCTCTCAATTAAATGATAAGGGTCCAAGCAGGAAACGAGTTTGTTTCCCAAAGTTTTGTAGCCGTTTAGCTAATAGACCCTGACTTACAATAGGCCCTCGTAGTTCTTTGTATGTCATCTTTTGTTTGATCCTTACTGCCTGACAATGATTAATGAACTTTACCTGAATTCCTGTGCAAATTGAAATGCAATAAAAACCTGTCAAGGCAAGGGTCAGGGCGCTCTCCCCTTGAGAGAGTAGCCGTGCCGTCCCTTTTCCTCCACAGGACTCAGTAGTCCGTGTGGATTTGTCTCGTGTCTCGTCCATAATGCTGCAGACGCTGCAAGCTGGTGTCCATGTCATTTTACCACAATTAAAACATTTTTAATAGCATCTCAAATTTCTGAAATTGAATAAAAGCATTGTTAAGCTTTAAGTTATACATACTACATCCTTAACCAAACCCAAATGGGCCTGACTTCCTCATGTATTTTTCATCTTTAGGAAGAACGAGACTTGGAAGTTTCCAGTCGCTTTCTGATGGTAGGTATTGACCCTCTTTTCTTGATTACTTTGGGAGATGTTACTGATCTGGGGTACAGCCTGGGGAGTCATGGAGAAGAGTGGTCATCAGATGATTTGATAAAATTTCTTCTGAACCTATCATCGTCATCATCAGAGAGATTTTCTAATTCTGAGTAAGGAGGTAGATTGCAGTTATAGTGGAGAGGGGTGACTTCTACGGATATTGGCTTTGGGGAGGAACCGAGATCTACTTTGGGCCCTAAAAAGGACCTTGGGGACCTGTAAGTCAAGAAGGCAGCTGTTGAAGAAAGGAGTGATGAGAAGATGATGTCCTTCTGTACCAGCTGCCTGTTCTCTTCTAGCTCTTTCGGACATTCCTGCAAAAAGCTATGCTCCAGAGCTGGGGAGACCCAAGGGGGAGTATAGGGTGAGTTATTTCTTATACTGGTTTGACCCTTTACACAGTTTAAAGTGCTTTGACGTATATTATCTTGCTTGACCTTCCCAACTTTTTGAGCACTTGTTATTTTAACCCCTTTTAGTAGATAAGAAAATTGTATTTCTAAACATGAGGGCTTGCCTGGGGTCGCTCAGCTAGTGCATGTGGTGCCTGGACGCAGAAGTGTTTGTTTTCTGCTTCAGTCCTCGCACACTTTCCTTCCGCATTACGCTGCCTTTCGAAGGCTGTACTTGGATACTTTTGATCATCAGTGTGGTCTGGAAACTCGGAGAAGATTATACTTGCATGAAGCACATAGAAAAGTAAATTGATTCATAAGGAAGAACTATATGGTAAGGTCCCGAAAAGGAACATGTCACCCTGGCTGGTGGGGCTCAGTGATTGAGTACCAGCCTATGAACTGAAAGGTCACTGGTTCAATCCCCTGTCAGGGCACATGCCTGGGTTATGGGCCAGGTCCCCAGTTGGGGGCATGTGAGAGGCAGCCAATCAGTGTTTCTCTCACACATCACAACGCTGTTTTTCTCCTTCTTTTTCTTCCTCCCTTCTCCTCTCTTTAAAAATGAATAAGTAAAATCTTTTCTTAAAAAATCCGGAAAAGGCACATGTTTTCCTCCTTCCTTATGCTGGCATAGCTATTAATTAGAGTCTCAAAAATGCGCTTGATTGAGTCTTGGGGTTGGAATCCTAAACCAATAGACATAACATTACTAATTTTGTCAATTGGTTCATTCCCTCTTCATTCATCACCTCTTGCTTGTATTGCCCAGAATCTCAGAACAAGACCATCCCAGTTCATTTTTTCCCCATCCAGTCCCTCCCACAAAATATTTCCCCTTTAGGGACTAAGACAGTGAGTTTGAGGTGAGGAGCAGGCGCACTGATAATTTTTGGGAATCACGTGCTGCTAATATTCCAGGACTACAGCAATGACTGGAGCCCCAGTGACACGGTCCGACGCCTTCGCAAGGGCAAGGTAAGGCCACTGGAGAGAGCGGTCCTGTGGGACTTTTTGGGAAGCTGGCCAGCTTATTCTCACAGGGAGGACTTCTTGACCTCTGTCTTGAGTTCTGTTTGTTAAATGAAGTTATTTTCAGGAGGAAGATAAATTCACTAAGATAGAAAATCAGCTGCAAAATTTGAGATTCTCCAGAGTTTAGTGTTACTTTGATAGACTAATGGGGAAAGGGTGAGAGGGAATGATGCTTTTAAAATGAGAGCAGTTTTTTATGTTTAGGTCTGTTATCCATTATGAGTCAACTTTTATACAGGGTGGGGCAAAAGTAGATTTGCGGTAGTGAGTGTGCAAAACAGTTCATTCTTGTATTATTTATTAATTTATTATTTTCCATATGGACCGCTGTCAATCTACTTTTGCCCTGTTTATAGTGTGAGGTTGAGATTGAGGTTTATTGTTTTATTCCCATGTACTTGTTTATTTTTTCCAGCTCTATTTTTCAAAAAAGACTATCTTTTTTTCATTGAGTTACCTTGGTACCTTTGTCGAAAATCAGTTGACCATATGCGGGTAGATCTACTTCAGGGCTCGTTATTGTAGTTCATTGATTTATTGTCCTTATGCCATTGACAGTCTAGGTTGTTGCAGTTTTATAGCAAATCTCGAAATCGGGTAGTGGAAGTTCTTTAACTTTGTTCCTCTCTTTCAAAATCGTTTTGGCTATGGTAGGTCCTTTTTATTTCCATATAGATTTTAGTATCACTTGTCAATGTCTACAAAAGAGGTTCTGGGATTTTGATTGAGATTACATTGAATTTATAGATCAATTTTGGGAGAACTGACATCATAATAACTAATGGGTCAAAATGGATCACAGACCTAAATAAAAGTAAACCATAAAAATTCTAGAAGAAAATGTAGGTGAAAATCTTTATTATTACCCAGGACACACACACACACACACACACACACACACCCACCAGGAAAAAAAAGAAAAAAGTGATTGAATGGATTTCATCAAAATTAAAAACTTTTGGCCCTGGCTGGCGTAGCTCAGTGGATTGAGCGCAGGCCTGTGAACCAAAGGATTGCGGTTCGATTCCCAGTCAGGGTACATGCCTGGGTTGCAGGCCAGTTCCCAGAGAGGGGACGCACAAGAAGCAACCATACATTGATATTTCTCTCCCTCTCTCCTTCCCTACCCCTGTAAAGGTAAATAAACAAAATCTTTACCAAAAAAAATAAAAATTTTTGATCTTTGCACTGTTAAAAACTTGGAAAGATCACCAGAGTTGAGAGAAAATATTTGTAAAATATATACATTATAAATTATTTTCATCCAAAATATATAAAGAATAATAAATTATTTTTAGTAATAGGAAGAGAAACCATCCAATAAAAGTTTGGCACAAGAGCCCTGGTAGATGTGGCTTGGTTGGAGCTTTGTCCCATAGCCAGAGAGTTGTGGGTTTGATTCCCAGTTGGGGCAGACACCTGGGTTGTGGGTTTGACACCTGGTTGGGCATGTATGATCTCAGGTGCAGTGCTTAGAGGGGCAGAGGAGGCAGCCCGTAGATGCTTTTCTCTCTTACATCAGTGTTTCTCTCTCTCTTCTTCCTTCCTCTCTCTCTTCTTCCTTCCTCTCTCTCTGAAGGCAATGAAAGGGTGTCCTTGGGTGAGGATAAAAAAATTGGCACAAGATTTGACCACTCGTATCGCAAAAACACACATGAATGGCCAATAAGCAATTGAAAAGATACTCAACGTAATTAGTTATCAAGAAAATTTGAATTAGCCCTGGATCGTGTGGCTCGGTGGATTGAGCATGGGCTGCGAACCAAAAGGATGCTGGTTCAATTCCCAGTCAGGGCACATGCCAGGGTTGTGGACCAGGTCCCCAGTAGGGGACACACGAGAGGCAACCATACATTGATGTGGCTTTCCTTCTCTTTCTCCCTCCCTTCCCCTCTCTAAAAATAAATAAATAAAACCTTTAAAAAACATGAATTAAAACTACGAGTTACCACTGTGCAGTCACTGGAATAGCTAGACTTAAATGTACTGATAGGATGCAGAGGGACTGGATGCAACTCCTGTGTACTGCAGCAGGAAGGTAGACAGTAAAACTGCCCTGTGAAATAGTCTGACAATTTATTACAAAGTTAATCATACACTTAATTTCACTCCTAGACATTTAAAATTTGAGATAAATGAAAACATGTCCATGTAAATACTTGCACACAAATACAAGCTGCTTATAGCAGCTTTATTCGTAATATCCCCAGAGTGAGAATCCAGATATCCATCAGCAGCTAAATGGATAAATAAATGATGGTGTGTCCGTACAGCGTAGGAATACTTACCGGTGAGTGGGAGCACACGACTCACACTCATCACAGCACATGGATATTGAGTGAAAGAAGACGGATACTAAGAGGACCCTGTTGTATGTTTCTATTTTTCTGATATTCTACAAAAGGCAAAACTTTAATGACTAAAAATAGAGGAGTGTTTGCCAGGGCTGGGGATGGGAAGAGGGTGTTGACATCAGAGTGGGCAAGGAAACGTACTAGGGTGACAGAAATGCTCTGTGCCTCGATTGTGGTAGTTGTTTCATGGGAGTATATACTTGTCAAAACTCACTGAACTATACATTGAAATGCTTTATTGTGTGTAGATTACATCTCATTAAAAGAGAAGAGGTAATCTCTACCTGTTGACTTTGGCAGGACTTCGTCGGGAAATGACATCCTCTAGGGCATAAGGCTGACTGGAGAGGGTGTGGTGGGGGCCTGCTGTCTCACACTGTGCTGGGGACCATAGTGTTAAAATAAAGTGCCTCTCCTCGGGTACATCTCTTTTCATTCTTGCCTGTTCTTAGCGTCCTTAGTGACAGGAATGTTGCAAACAGTCTTCTTCCTTGCACACTAATTCCGTTTGTATTCTGCCAGGTCTGCTCACTGGAAAGGTTCCGCTCCTTACAGGACAAGCTGCAACTCCTGGAAGAAGCAGTAAGCATGCACGATGGAAACGTCATTACTGCAGTGAGTTGTGGGTTTGTTTGTTGCTTAATTGTTGTTGTCATTAGTTTCTGAAAATCCAGTTACAACAGACTTTAACATTATTTTTTTATTTTTCTTAAGATTTATTTATTCATTTATAGACAGAGGGGAAGGGAGGTAGAAAGAGAGGGGGAGAAACAGCAGTGTGTGGTTGCCTGTCACACAGCCACAACTGGGGACCTGGCCCACAACCCAGGCATGTGCCCTGACTGGGAATCGAACCTGCGACCCTTTGGTTCGCAGGCTGGTGCTTAATCCACTGAGCCACATCAGCCAGGGCAGACTTTAACATTTTCGTTGAAAGATCAAGTAAGGATCCTGGATTTCCTTTTGATATACAGAAGTCTGAGAAATATGTGCTTTAGGGCTCAGCTGGCAGGACACACACTGTGTGCAACTCTTGATTGTAACCAAGAAGCAGTAGGTTGGCTGCTATAATCTGAGGGAAGAGAGACGTGAGCGTAGGGAGGTAATTCTTGCTCGTATGGGCACAGGCCTGTGGCCTCTCGAGGCACAGCTCAGTTCCAGATGTCCACCACTGGTCCCTCCATCACTTAGAGCTATTATCTGGACCTGCTGACCTCATGCCTAAATACCAGGTGCTCAGGGCAGGGCTTTGTGTTGGAGAGGTTGCATGGGATAATTCATTCTTTGTTCTCTTTTCCTCCAGGTTTTGATATTCCTGAAGAGGACGTTGAGCAAAGGTGAGCCTAGTTTGGCGGAAATCTTCAGTCAGCCAGATGTGTGCTGTGTTTGGGGGAGAAGGGCATTGTGGCTTTTACACCAGAATTCACCTGCATTGGGGCTGCTTCAGAGATGGCAGGGCTCGTGTGAGATCTCAGAGTACACATCGCATCCCCAAGGACAGTTGTCATCCCTCAGTGTGATGACTGCCTTAGCTACAAAGCCCCCTCTATTTACTGGACACACAGACGGCTGTGCTGGTTTGAGGCAGTCACAGTTGAGGCTTGGTGCTGGATGTCTGCTTCGGTGAGAACCGGAAGCTGATGCAACGGCTGAGAGTTGCCCTGAGCCATGCAGTGTGTGATGGTACATTGAGCCATGAGGAGGAATGCCATAGAAAACCATTCCCAGCTCCTGATCAACTTTGGAATTGACGTTTGGAATGTGTGACTAGGGAAATGAGCTTCACACTCGAGTAATAGGCTTTAATCTTTGTCCACCCAACTTCTTCCTGCCTATCAGAGATCCTCTTCCGAGAGCTAGAGGTGCGACAGGTTGCCCTGAGACATCTCATTCACTTCCTTAAGGAAATAGGGGATCAAAAGCTGCTTTTAGACCTCTTCAGGTAAGCACTGACCACCTAGTCCATAAAGTATGTTAAGTGCTTTGTTAAAGCACTCTGGGGGGCACAGAGAAAGAAAACACTGTCTCTTGTTGGTGGAAGTGCTTATTAGATAAGATTTTTGAAATGCGATGGGATGACTAGTAATGCACCACAGGCTGTGATAGGGTGACAGTGTGGCAGGTGGTTCAGAACCAGGCTCCAGAGTCACATGTAACTGCGTTGAATACTGGCTCCACTGTTAATTTATAGAGTGGCCTTGAGCAAGTTACCCAACCTTTCCAGGTATCAGTGTTCACATCTGTAAAATGGAGGTTATGATGCCTTCCCCACGGAGTCATTATCAAGATGAAAAGAGTTAGTGTTGTGTAAAGCACTTAGCATAGTGCCTAGTGTTAATATTTATTAAGCATTTTTAAAATAGAAAATCTGGAATGAAGGTATCTTTTATTGGTCCTCAGTGATGGTAGTGAGAAGTACAGTGGAAAAGCAGAAGCAGCAAATGTAATTTGCAGTTAGGAGTTGAGCCTAAGACTAGGTAGGATTCTGATTGGTGGAGAGGTACGAGGTAGGCATAGCTGCTGTGGGTTGGGGAGTGGGGTATCTTCTATCTTGTTTTCCTTTCCTATCACTCCAATCAGTCGGGGCTACTTCCTGCCCTTAGATTAAAATGTATGTATATTATGTTCTTTCGTCAGTGTCAGAGAAGGGGTTGGAACCTCTGTTGAGGCCGACATGTGGCCTAGGGTAACTCCAGTTACCAGTGACTCCAGCACAGTGATCCACTGCCCCAAAGACTAAGGTGGGGAAAGTAGGTCACCTGGTTAGGGTCAAGATTACAGGTGGTTAGTCATGAATTTTCAGAAGACACTTTTATTGAGATGGGCTGTTCTCTCCCTCCTTCCCAGCCAATAGGCTTTATGAAGCATCACCTCCGGCCAAAGCAGCGAGTTACTTGTAGTGGACCATTCAGAATGAAAAGGGATCAGAACATGGAAGTCCTTGTTCTTCAAGGCCACACCACCTTTGGGGAGAAACAAAACACAGTTTATACTGTACATGAAAACAAGACAGCAGTATAGAAAATCTGTTCAAGAGTGTATTGACAGAGAATAAGAGTGCTTTAATCTTCTTAAAAAACCTGTAACGTCTCTGTGGGCTGAGGTTTGGTAGAGTCTGAGCCTTCCCATCAGACCTTACAGAGTTACTCGCACCCTACACTGCCTCCTTGTCCCTGCTTTTTGCTTAGCTGGAAAGATCAGGAACAATGTTGGCTGATTCACCGTGCGTTTTCAAAGGGTTGCTGGTGGTAGAAAGTTCGAGAAGAGAGGGCCTTATCTTGTGTATGGAGGCAGTTGAGTTTGAATTGTTTCTCCTAGAGCAGTCATCTTGTTCTGTGAGCTTACACCGCCACCGTCGATAGATAAAAATGCCCTGCTCCCTTCTGCTTCTTCCCAGGTTCCTAGATAGAACAGAAGAGCTCGCGGTAAGTGTGGCCTTTATCTCAGTGGGGGGCCTGTCTAACAGAGCTCTAAGCTAACAGCCGCTCTCCAGGATCCCAGAATGACTGGACCTATTTCTTTTCTGTTGGCATTGATTGTATCCAGAAAAGAGAGACATCTGGGAATCCTGATGGTGTACTGTTTTCTTGCTTTTAATACGTTCTTTTGATTTGGCTGTACATAGTATTTTTTTTAATAAATGAATGAAAACTGGCCTCATCGATGTGTAATTTGTTTTTTGTTGTTGTTTGCATTTGTTTTTAACTCCTGGTTTGTAGGAGTTTTTGGATTTTGGCTTTTGGCTTTTAATACTAAAGAAAATGTTGAAAGCTGAGAGTGATGAGAAACCGGGTAGAAATCGAGAAGGAAGACAGGTCAAGCCTGGTGGTCCACCCAGTGCACATTTTGGCTGAGAGCTCAGTGAACAAGCATTAAATAGATTTTTGACTGATTTTCATCATCATAGAATGAACGCCTGGAATATGAGACTAAATCTGAACTTGTATCAAAAATTTAATTGTAGTATTAAAGCTTCAGTGGTCCATTTTTAAACGTTTGACAGAATGTAGGGGTGAGAACTTCCCAGCGCCAGCGGCGGCACAGCCGTTCCCGTAGTCACTACAGCACACGCATGTGGCGGCGTCCGTGCTCACGTCCAGCTGGCGCAGCTCATGATGTGGTCAAACCTGGGTGTGCAATGGGAGCTAATTCAGGAAAGTGTTTTCTAGTAATATTTGCTAAAAGGAACAGGTACTTAATATTTAGGGCAGGGTAAAATCTCAAAAATGCTTTCTCTTAATCTACTCCAAATGATTGGCAGTCTGTAGAAATCATTTTGAAAAGCTTTCATGTCCATTTTTACTTTATAGGTTTGAAACTATAAGAATTGTTTTCATACATCATTCTTATAAAGTGTGTTGTTTTGAATTTTGGTTAGTAAAAATGACTGAGCTTTGGGTAACTCATTTCAATTTAAAACTTTCTTATTTTTTGCATGTTCTCTGTGATGTTTGAATGGAAGATGATTAGCTAACATGCATGTTGCTGTACGTAAATGTGGAATTTTCTAACCTTGTACATTTGGGAAGTGGCAGCACTGATAGTCTGCTTCTAATTTATCCTCCCAGAATCTGAAGATTTCCCCAGTAGGACTTTTTTTGAAAGGCTTAAGACCAAAATTGTATAACTCTTAAAAGTCACTGTTTTAAATATTATGAATGATTATATAACAGATATTTTACAAAGATTAGATTATGATATAAATTCTTATTCTGTTTTATATTATCATTTACATTCTTATAAAATCTGTTGGCTGTAAGAGGATATACTGTCTTTCTAAAGCCAATTCATTCTCTCTTTTTTAAAGATTTTACTTCTTTATTTTGAGAGAGTGGGAATGGAAAGAGAAAGAGAGGGAGAGAAACATCAGTGTGCAATGGAAACATAGATCAGCTGTGCTCGCACGCCCCTAGCCAGGGATCCGGCCGGCAACCCAGGCATGTCCCCTGGCTGGGAATCAAACCAGCGGCCTTTCAGTTCACAGGCTGGTGCTCAGTCCACTGAGCCACACCAGCCAGGGCTCATTCTCTTAATATTTATATTAACTGACAATCTGTTAATTTTTTATTATTAGAACTTTTAAATAATTATTTAAAATTACAACTTTCACAGTCATTATTAATTATTGTATCATATAAACTTCAATTTTTAGAATTTCAAAATAAAAAGCATGTAAGATTTTCTTTCAGAGTTACACTTAGAACCTATAGTATTGAATTGACTATTTAGCTATCAACAGTGAATCAGAAGGACATACTCTATTTGTGATGGTACTACCATTGATCATGTACAAGGTCAAGGATGCCGAAAATAACATTGAAGTAGTCATTCAGCCCTTCAGCTTTTCAAAGGCTAAAGCTGAAGCAAAAGCTGGTTTTGGTTAAATACTGAAGCTAAAGTCAATCTCCAGAGTAAAACTAAGTGCTCCATCTACTTAATGCTTTGTTGTGTGTCAGCTCTGTTCAGTGGAACTTCCTGTGATGATGGGAATAGTCCATGTCTGTGCTGTCCGATGTGGGAGCCACCAATCACATGTACACTATGCACTGGTCTCACTCAAAAGTGACTGGTGCGACTAAGAACCTGGATTTCTTTTTAATTAGTTTAAGTTTACGTGTAAACAGCTAAACATGGCTGGTGGCTACCATATTACACATTGCAATTATAGATAAACCAAAGAAGATTGAAAATCGATCTTTGGCCCTGCACCCCCACATCCAGTCCTTACCGAGAAAGAATCTCTCATGATGAAGCATTTCGTGTTGAAGCATGGAAAGTCTACTTGTGCAGCTACCTTTCCATTCTAAGGAGACGAAATAGTTCAAAGTCTTTCTGTGTCTTTTTAAAAATTGTTTAGCTGTCCCAATATCGAGAGCACTTGAACATTCAAGACCCTGAGAAACGAAAAGAATTTCTGAAGACCTGCATTGGGTAAGTGTGCAGGAGAAGTGTTTTTAAGTACAAATACTCTCATGCAGAGGAATGAAGAGACTAAAAGAGGGTAGAATGGGCAGATAGTTGAAGGGAGAGGCTAACACAATGGGTCATACAAGCATCATTAAAAATTGTCTTACTTAGTGGTTCAAAATACTAGTCCCCAATAGAACTTTGACTGATGGCACATTAAGAAAAATAAATACAATGTAGAGAATTTTTTAAGCCAAATTTATGTAACTGAAAGACTGCTTTTTATTCTGTGATTTTTTTCCTCTCCCCTCCCTCCCCCCATAGTAAAATTAGTTGTAATTCTTTTTTATGACCATACATATTAAAATAAAAACTGGGCCACACTTTATGTGATACAGGATTTTCAATGTTACTGATCCTTGAAACCCCAAAGCCCAAGGACCACCAATTTAGTACAGGCCTTGACCCAGAATGTGAGTCCCTGTAGAAACCTGCCCTACACATTACTCTTCCGCTGATTGGACCCTCACTGCTCTTGGAAGTAGCTCGTTGTGCTGTTGGACAGCCTTCATGGCGGTGGCTAGTCTCACTCATTAGCTGAGTGACTCACCAAACATTACAGCTCCCACGATGAGAGGATTCTAATTCATTCCTCAACAAAATCACTGATAGCTATATATATTTTGTCAGCTTTCGGGATCCCTCTTCAGTTGGCAAACTGTAAATGCAGAATTCTAGCCAAAGGTCTACTCTATATTCTGCATTCTCTCTCTGCCTTTTATGGATGTTCCAAAGGTGAATTGAGATCAGATCTATGAAGCCCCATGAGCCTCACATGCTTATAGTAGTGACTTGGTTTAGTTGGGTTGTTCCTGTTTGAGTAGAGGAGGGAGTACTAACCTTCTGGCCCTCTGCCAGTTTGCCATTTTCAGCGGAAGATTCTGCACACATACAAGACCATTATACACTCCTGGAACGTCAGATCATCATTGAGGTTAGACTCCTCATGTCTGCATTTTCTGACTCAGTGCAAAAGCTGAGTGCCATTCAGCTTCCAAGAGACATCTGTGCTCTGCCTGTGTATGTCATTTCCTGCTGCGGTCCCTAAGCCTTTCGTTTTCTCTCTCTTCGTGGTAGCCCCCTTCTCTCCATTGCTCTCCTTGTTCTTCTCCCCTGCTGTTAACCTGGAAGTATCTCCTCGTCATCCCAGAATTCCCATTTCATTGCTACTTCTTTGGTCTTCTCCGTCCAACCTGGAACTGTCACCATTTTACGGCTTTTAAACTCTCCTGGGATATCCTGGGCAGTTCCTTTTCCCCTCCTCGCCTCTTTCCCAGGGCAGGGGACACAACTACGGTAGTATTAAAAGTTTCCCTCCTGCTTCTGCTGCATGGGCATTGTCCTTCATTTCCCTTGGCTCCCTCCACCACAGGCAAATGACCGCCATCTAGAGTTAGCAGGACAGACCGAGATCTTCCGGAAGCACCCCCGCAAAGCCTCCATCCTCAACATGCCACTAGTGACGACACTTTTCTACTCCTGCTTCTACCACTACTCGGAGGCTGAGGTACGTGCAACACGTGGCGGACCGCGGGCGCTCACTGCACAGGGGAGCCGAGTTCGGAGTCAGTTTTCGATGGACTCTGTTAACAGTGGGTGTGCCTGGTTCTCGGAAATCCCCCCGGAGGCCCTCCTGGCTCTCCGCAGGGGGAGCCAGGAGGAAAGGAGGTTTGTAAGGGCTCCCGGTGCACAGCCCACTGTCTTACCGGTGCTGCTCCCAGGGCGTCTCTGTTCAAAGGTCCGTAAATGCAAATGGATTGATGAACACAGTGTGTGGTGGAGCAGCAGGGTGTCAGGTAACTGTGGATATCAAGACATTTTCAAAAAATTTAATGCTTACAGGTGGACATTTGGATTAGTACGAAATTTGGGAAAACACCATACTAATTAACCCAGTCTCATTAAGCTGGGTTGTGGTGATATCCAATTAGACCTGATGGAGCTTTTCTCCTAAAAGGATTTCTGGGTACAAATAGTTACAGAACAAAATGTAGACAGTCTAGTGAGTACAAAAGAAGATGGGAGGTTGGCTGGTATTTGGGAAAGTCGGTAACACTAAAATCCCTTTTCCACTTTCAACTTAGGGGACATTCAGCAGTCCAGTCAACCTAAAGAAGACGTTTAAGGTAGATATAAACTGGTCAGTGCTTTGATAAAAGTAGTATTGGGGTACCATGTGGAGTGGATGTTACTGCACAGTAAGTCCCTTCAAGTTCAGGGTAAAAGGTAGAAAGGAATGTGTTTGTGGGAAGTCAGCTAAGGCTTTCACTGAATGGCCAGCTGCAGTGCTGGGGCTTGGAAATGAAGGCTTGGTGATGACCTGAGAGATAGATGGACTTTTACGGGGCAGAATCAGCACTGCGGTATATTTTTGCCTACCTTTTCCAGGATTCTCAAGTACCTCCCCTGGTGCATTTCTGCTTCCCCTTAAAATCCCCTGGTGTCTGCTCTCTAGATCCCAGATAAACAGTATGTGCTGACTGCCTTGGCCGCTCGCGCCAAGCTCCGAGCCTGGCATGACGTGGATGCCCTCTTCACCACAAAGGTGGGTGCCTCGGAACGGCCCTGGGCGGCCGACACACCAGGCAGAACATCTGCTTGTATCCTAGGCGTCCGGGCAGTCTCACTGTCGAGTGACTGGCTTACATTTTCCCCCTACTTTTTTATTTTACAGAAGGTCACGCCTAAGCAAAAGCTGAAAGAATTGTATAACGAACACTAACAGTCTTTATCTACTTCACTAATTTATTAACATTTTTGCTATATTTGTATTCCATTCTCTTTTTCTATGTGTATAGAAAAAGAGAAAAGCAAATAATGCTTTTTTCTCTTTTTTTAAAAGATTTTATTTATTTATTTGAGAGAGACAGGAAGGGAGGGAGGAAGAGAGGGAGAGAAATATCAATGTGTAAGAGAAACGTCTGTCCGTTGCCTCTCACATTCCCCCAACCGGGGACCTTTCGGTCTGCAGGCCAGCGCTCAATCCACTGAGCCACAGCAGCCAGGGCTGCTTTTTCCTTTTGCTGAACCACTTGAAAGTAAGTTTTAGACATGATGACACTTCTCCCTTAAATGCTTAAGCATTTTTCTCCTTTGTAACCACACATGAGAGATTTACCACTAATGTAATACAATTATCATATAGTCTATATTTAAATTAGCTGTTTAGAGCTGTTTTTGTTTGTTCACCATCAGGATCCAGCCAAAGATCTTGCATTGTCTTTGGTTGTCATGTCTATAATGGTTGATGTTTTAAATATTGACTTTTTTTGTTATGGGTTTGAGGAT
This sequence comes from Sturnira hondurensis, assembly GCF_014824575.4. Lineage (NCBI taxonomy): Eukaryota > Metazoa > Chordata > Mammalia > Chiroptera > Phyllostomidae > Sturnira > Sturnira hondurensis. The sequence continues at coordinate 18,633,180 of NW_028093774.1, forward strand.
TTTCTGTTTTTCCCCTTTGTTAGTTATTTGATTAGCTACATTAACCACCAAAGCAATACATGCCTGTGTCCAAATCAAACACTGGGAAAGTATAAAGAATAAAGAGTGAAGTTTCTCTTGCATTGTCTGCCTGCTTCTATCTCCCTCCCTTCCTCAAGGCAAATACCATTACAGGGTTGATGGGTAGTTTTACCTCGTTCCTCATGACTTTACAAAGAAACATCTTTAGGTAAATGTAAAGATGTAAAGGACAGGATTTTTCTACCCAGGTGAGTTCATACTCTAAGTTGTTAAGTAAGTTGCTTATCTCACTTAGCTGTATTCACAGACTTTTCTGCATTAGTGCCTATAACTCTAAGAACTTATTCTGTGTGACTCTTTTCCACCCTCTCAAGTTTCTTGACTTTTCTGAAAAACTCATCTCCATTTCCCTTTCCCTCATCCCAGTCCATCCACTCTCACCACCAGGCTGTTTCAGTCTGACCATAAAACGCAGGGAGACTGGCTCAGAGTGTGTTGAGTTCATGTCTGGCTTAGTAACCATTGCCACCTTCCTTCTTCAGAACTGGCTGGGCTACACCAAGAAGCGAGCACCCATTGGCTTCCATCGGGTTGTGGAAATTCTGCACAAGAACAGTGCCCCCATCCAGGTAAGGGCTCCTGAAGGGGACTGGGGGCAGGATCCTCTGGGAGACCTGCCCTGCAGCCTTCCACTGGTCAGTGATAGGACAGCTGGTCTGTCCTCTTCTTCCCGGAAAGGCAGCACAGTGACTGTAGTCAGTGTTGAGAGAGAAAAAAGTCCAAGGAGCCCTGGCTGCTGCGGCTCCATGGATTGAGTGTAGGCCTGCGAAGGGTCACTGGTTCAATTCCCAGTTTAGGGTATGTGCCTGGGTTGCAGGCCAGGTCTCCAGTTGGGAGTGTGCAAGAGGCAACCACACATTGATGTTTCTCTCCCTCCCTTCCCCTCTCAAATAAATAAATAAATAGAGAGAGAGAGAGAGAGAGAGAAAGAGAGAGAGAGAGAAAGAAAAAGAAAGTCTTAAAAAAAGAAAAGGCCAGGGAGAGAAGGAGAGAAGTTCTCTGCCTCTTAGAAGTACTCTGAGAAGCGCCTACAGTGTTCAGCCCGCATGTTTAGGAGTACTGCTGTACTATTGAAATGATACAAAAGGAGAGCTCACTGAGAAGGGACATCCAGGAGCAGTGGGTGGGCGCGTGTGGGATCAGATCTGGAGCATGCGTGTTGCTGGCCTGGGGATCCAGCTCTCGGCTGTGGAAGAGAATGTTCTCCCCTTGTTTCCAGAGGAGCGTGGAAGTGCTGCATGGGGCCCACCTCATTTCCCACTGCAGCACTGGTCATGTCGTGGGCAACGGGACTTGTAGATATCAGATTTGTAGACAAACTTTTTTGCCTTCTTTGGGAATTTTTTCCCTACATTTCAGCATTGTGTGTTTAATGGGTCTGGGAATCACTAATCAGAAGTATCTCTTCCCACAGATATTACAGGAGTATGTCAACCTAGTGGAAGATGTGGACACAAAGTTGAACTTAGCTATCAAGTTCAAGTGCCATGATGTCGTCATTGATGTGAGTTCCCCAGAAATACAAACCCTGAACGAGACCCTCAGTGGAGAGTGGTATATTATGATATTCTCTGTCCTGGACTGTAAAGTCCCACCATCAATTTTGACTTACTGGACAAAATGATCTGGCAAGAGTTAGCATGGAGGCCCACGCTCCTGTGTGATTCCCCCCCCACCCCCGACTGGTGTTTCTGTGCTTTTCTAAATGTTGTGCTCGGAGCACTCCTAGAGCTGAATGATGCCGTGTAAGCTCTGTAGACTGACTCCAGCATGAAGTGCTGTGGGGCCTTGACCCTGCTGTCGTCCCAGCCTATCCTTGAGCCTTGGCTTGAAGGGGGAGTAACAAGAAGAGAAAGACCTTCATAGAGAAGGCTGACTGGGGGTCTTGTCCGTTTCGGTGTACAGACTTGCCGGGACCTGAAGGATCGTCAGCAGTTGCTGGCATACAGGAGTAAGGTGGATAAAGGGTCTGCAGAGGAGGAGAAGATTGACGCCACTCTCAGCAGCTCGGTGAGCCGCCACAGCCCCCTCCAGCAGTCTCAGGAGACAGACAGCTCACAGAGTCACATCCGGGGTACATGAGGGTCATCTGGGGACCTCTGGTGAGACCTAACTGTGATGCTGTGATCACAGTTAAGCCTAACAGGTAGGAGGGACTAACTTCTGACAGGATAGAAATGAATGTTACAGATTCAGAATATCCTGGGAATGAAGGTGACCCGCCTGTTGGAAGTAAGAAGGGGGTATAGTGGGTTTGAGCTCTTTGGGGAACACAGCCCGCCTGTTTCTCACAGCAGGAAAGTGCAGAGCTCTCTGTTAATGTTAATCTTAGTTCTCGGTTAAGGTATTTTGGGACCTACCTGGGGTCATTGGAAGCTAGTGACTCTTGATCCTGAGGAGGGCAGGACCAGAATAAATGCCCACACTCAGGCTTGTGAGACACAGATTAGGTGTCTAATTTGTATCTGAATGAATGAACTCTGCCACATATGACGTTTTTAAAAATTCCTCCCCTCCCCTTCCCTTCTTCTCTTTTCCATGCACTACGTAGCTGTGAGTCTTACTTTATTGCATTCCCACTACCTCTGTTGGGATCAGTGCAAATTGATCATTGTTTCTTCTTGCCACAGCAAATTCGATGGAAGAATTAAGTGGCATCAGCTGCCCTAAAACCTGCATCGTGTCTTCCTTTCTGCCCGTGAGAGTAGAGCGCACTTTTCTTTAGGAGAGTTACAGCATCACGTTGCTTGGGCCCTTCATCAACAGGCACACCTGCTACTCTTGGGACGGAAACCAGCACCTGGGCACAGAGGGCTTCTGGCTGATTCTCTGTCCAGGGGCCATCATCTCAGGGCCAAGATCTAAAGCTTCGACTCATGAGAAAGGTTCTCTCCACCTGGTGCTCACGTGAAGGTGGGAGTCACTTCTAGACGGGGCCCGTGGTGGGCAAGACCCCTCTCGGTCCGAGAAACGTGACTACTCTGCCAGAGAAGTCTGGACTAAGAGATGCAGGTGTCACAGGCTGACCACTCAGGCCCTCTCAGCTGGTGGTGGCCCTGGACTTGATGCTGGACATCGGCGGTTCTGCTGTGAGTGATGTCAGAGCAGAACCAAAATGGCTTTCTCCCTGGGGCCTCAGGAAGGGGTGCCAGTGTTGCTGGCACCTGCTGGAGGTGCCCCCACACGAGGCTGCACGGAGCCTTCCACAGTGACAGATGGCCTGGGCGTTGTTTCTCGGGCCAGCGTCCCCCTGCTGCCCCAGTCTAGCCTCTGTCAAAAACTGCAGGCTGATGGCCTTGTGTGGGTGATGCAAACAGCCCCATTGTCTTCTACTCCTCCCACCCCAGACCATGAACTTGCAGGAGCTTAGATTCAGCAGTACTGGAGCTCTCCCTTTATGCACAGATCTCATTATTTCACTAGGAGATTCCAGAAGTTTCACCAGGGCTGAACTCAGCAGCATTGCCAACCATTAGGATTTTAAGATGGAGGCTTTAGTCTCCATGGCCCTTGGTTTTTAAGAAGATGTTCTATAATGCAAGAGTCCTGCCCTGTACCAACATTAGCCTCTCCTCTGTGACTGAACTGGGTTTCCCCAGATGTGCCGAGACTCCCAATAAAGCTGTTTCTTCCTTGGTGCCTTCTTCTTCCCTCCGGTGGTTTTCTGTAAAACAAATAAATAATTGCCCGGTCTCTTGGGACCACTACAGATCTGTGTCAGTGATTACATTCAGCAGCCTGTCAGCACATGTCAGGTTATGGGGTAATGGTGCTAAAAGGAAGCAGGGCCATGTGGTTCATAAAGAGCCCAGAGCTGGGAGACAAAAGACCCAGCCTCTTGTCTCAGCTCTATCACTGACAAGCTGTGTGATGGTGGGTGGGTCCCTTTCTCTGGACTTTATCTGAATGTGGATAGGAGGGCATGGTTCTCTCAGTGCTCGTAGAATTCTGTGCTCCTGTGACTGTGGAGTGGATTAGGTGGTCGGAGGAGGAGGTGCCTGCACAGAGGCACCCAGCGTGTAAGGCAACGTGGTTCTCACCTGGGTGCCGTGTTGCCCCCCGGCAGACCAGTGTGAATGTCTGGAGACACTGTTCCACAACGGGATGGTGCTGCTAGTGGAGAGAGACAAGGGATGCTGCTAAACACCCGGTGATGCACAGGACAGACTCCACAGCAAAGACTTTTCCAGCCCAAAATGTTAGTAATGCTGACACTGAGAAATCCTTTAAGGGGACTGGACTTGGACTTTGACTTCTGCACTTGGCAGTTCCTCTGCAATGCCAGGTAACCTCATGTTTGGGTCCTTCCCCAGTCATCACTCCCGCTGTTGTAGAAACGAGCTTTAATATGCTAAATTGTCCCAAAGTTGCTGATCTTCAGTCATAGCTTTCTTAACTAGTGTATCAATTGGAGTTTATGTAGAGAAGCAGACCACTGGGAGTACAGTCTGTGTGTCTGTCTAATCTGTATGTGAGACTCATTACAGACATTTGACCTCACTCATGTAGGGCAGTCAATCAGTCTCTGGAAGATCATCTGCATGGTTGGTGGTGCGGCTGTAAATCCAGGTGGCAGGCAGTGGGGAAGGGAAGATGGGAATAAAGTAAGGAGTGAGCAGGGACAAGCTGGAGCCCATGGGGACAGATTGGAACCCGTGTCACTTCTTGCTGCTCCCAACCTCGATGAAGTGAGTGTCCTGCAGGAGAAGCTAGCTGGTGGCCTTGGTCACGGAGCTGAAAACAGATCTGACCAGGGAGGATCCAGGAAAAGGTACAGCAGTTGCAGGTCCAAGTGCTGCCCCACAAGCAACAAGGCCACCAGCAGACACCAAGGTGCCTGCCTGGCCTTTGCGAGCCTAAACAAACTGCCTGTTGCCCGCACTTACACCCTCCAGATCTTGACAGAAATCTCTCCTGTGGCACGCCTAACTGGAAACACCCGGAGAAGGGAATTCTGGAAAATGCAGGTCAGCCAGCCCACTTGATGTGTTACAAAGCCACGACCACTGGCTCCCCATTGTCGAAAGTGCTCGTACAAGTTAACATGGGCTGCGCTGGCCGTGCTGCGCTGGGAGGTTTGGAGCCCCTCCTTCCGTAGGAGCTGGAAACATCACTCACAGCGGCGGGATAGCCTACCCCCTGCTCTGGTCTAAAGAAGTATTTCTGAAACTTGATGACCACGTCAATGCTCTTCATTTCAATTGCTGGGGACTGTGCTTTTAAGATCGAGAGAGTGACATAACAGCCCTCCTATAAAAGGTATTAGAGAAACCATACACCAAAGGTCACACATTATATGATTTCATTCATGTGGAACACCCAGAAAAGGTACACCAGAGAGACAAAGCAGCAGATTGGTGGTTGCCAGGGGCAGACTGGCAGGTGGGGGTGCTCCCTGAGCGGGACAGGGTTTCCTTTGTGAGGGACATGGAAAATATTTTGAAACTAGAGAGAGGTGGAGGGTGCACAGCATTGTGAATGTACCAAATTGTTTACTTTTAACTGACTAGGTAATGTGAATTTCACCTCAATAAAACATTTTTAATTTAAATGCAAATCAGAGATGAGTAGTTTTGGACTTTGCTCTCAATTTCACCATTGTTATAAAATAGACTAGAGTTTTGAATGTCACTAATGTTCCCCCAGCTTTATTGAGGTATAATTGTCAAATAAAAGTTATCTATACTTAGGTGTACAACATGGTAATTTGATGTACATTGTGAAGTGATTACCACAGTCAAGCTAATGAATGTGCGCAGCATATCATAGTTACCTTTTTGTGGTGAAAACACAAGATCTGCTCTTAGCGAGTTTCAAGTATACAATATCATTAACTATAGTCACCACGATGTACAGTAGATCCCCAGAACTTATCTTACGCATTGATTTCTTGAACAAAAAGAAAGAGTTTGATAAATAACTCCTTGAGGAGTGTAAGATCTGTATGATATCCCATTCTACAAGAAAAAATCTGGAAGTCCAGAAGCTTCTGTAGGGAAAAGGAGGACCCCGAACTGCCCTGGTGTAGCACTTCTACAAATAACAAAGGGAGTTCATGTCCTCACAATTGCAGGTGGGAAAACCTCTAGGCGAGGCTGGCCCCTTTAAGACTCCGAGACAAGTGATTGGGTAGCTAAGGAGTCACAATGACAATTTTCTTGGGTAGTTCTTTCTGGAAATGTAGTTCTTATCCTGAGGACCAGAAGTAATGAGGAGTAGAGCCATTTTCTCCTCAGTTGGGTTGGTGAGAGATGTATGTAAATGGGCTTATACTTCTTTGGCTTCATTTTCTAAAGTGTAGATGTTCCCACTGTAGGCAAAGGACGATGATATTTAGTTTGGAGTCTTTTCCGCTCTGTAGGGGCACACAGAGTTTAGTGGAAGGGAAGAATTCCTCTGAAATGTGGTCTAAGTGTTTAGTCTTATTTCTTTTTTTAAATGTATTTTTTTAAAGATTTTATTTTTTCAGTTCTTTTAAACTTATTTTGTTGTTCAAGTACAGATTTTATTTATTTTTAGAGAGAGGGTAAGGGAGGGAGAGAGGGAGAGAAACATCCATGTGTGAGAGAGACATTGATTGGCTGCCTCTCCCACACTCCCTTTCTGGCCGGCAACTCAGGCACGTGCCCTGACTAGAATCGAACCAGCAACCTTTCAGTTCGTAGGATGATGACTAACCAGCTGAGTCATGCCAGTCAGAGCGAGTCCTATTTGTGAAACAGGAGGAGATGGGAGGGAAAAGTCCCAGACCAAGAGCACCCATGAAACCCACTGCCGATAGAAATGCACCTGCTGAAAGTAGTGCCTGTGGAGGAACATTATTTTGGATTTCTGTTCAGGCTTTTCATGAGTCCAGGTATTCTCAATTCATGGGTAGACAGTCAGTGTTGAGGAGTTCTCCAGGACTCACACTGAGACAGACGTGGATGAGAGCTGGAAGGGCAGAACCGGGAGGAGACAGGGTTTGAAGCCCTTCACCATAGGAGCTTGTGATGTGGGCACACACATCCTCCTGCCTAGATCCCCTCCTCTCCCAGGACGAGGAGCCAAACTGATTGCTCTCTGTCACTGCAGGGGATGGTGGCTTGGCAATGGACATGCTGGAGGACCTTGAGTTCCTGCAGTTCGAGCACGGGATTGAAGAGGAAAACCGCAGCTGGCTGTATTTGCAGCATCGTTGCCAGGGGCTGATGATCAAGGGCTGTGCCCACGCGACCTTCTTCTGTAAGCTGCTCCATAATTTGAGGTAAGCAAGGTCTCCAGTGCCAGGCAGATGGGGAAGCATCTCACTGCAAGGAATACAAATGGCCTTAACTTTTTATATTGGAGGATAACTTTGGTGAGTGTCTTCTTACCTTTTCCAGCCTATTACTCCTGGTCTGAAAACACCTGAGAAATGTGTACTGGGGTCCCTTGGCTGTGGCTCGGTAATAAAGCGTGGGTTAGTGGTGATTTCCTTTTAGTAAGCAGTCAGTTCATTCATCGGTCATTCATTCATTCACTCGCTCGTGTCTTCCACAGCTACTGATGGCATGTTATTCCATGAAAATGAGCTGAGTTCCTTTTGGGGGGTGATAACAGCGCAATGCTCCCTCACGGGAAAGCCACCTGTGGCCAGATGACTTGCTTGAAACCAAGAACACTGATTTGCAGAGAAGCTCTGAGTCCAGTCAGTGTGGCTTCAGACACTTAAATAAGAAGTCATGTGAGAGCCAGATACCTAGGACTAAGCTCTTGGATTCTGTAACTCTAAGTCACTCTTGGAGTATTTGGCCATCCCCCGCCCCGGTCTACTGCTCAGTTTGCTTTTCTCTGAAATCATTGTCGATGGAACCAGAGCTGAACTGAACATGTTATAGACACAGCAGGTGCCCAAGGAGGCAGGTTGCTGGACGAGTTTGCTGACTGGCTGACTGATAAGAATGCACAAACTCATTGGTTGAATCCAAGATGAGTGGTGAGGAACCAGTATATGAAACTTCCAGGAGGGATCTGGTATTTGGAAGGGTCGGGCACTGGCAGAACGCATTCTCCTTTCAACCAAGAGAGAAGTTTTAAGTAGAATGTGGCTTATGATTGCTTATATGGAAACCCCAGAGCTTTACTTTTTCATTTTTTGTGAGCTTTAATTTAAAAAATACTCCAGTTTGCCCTGAAATATGAAATATAAGGTTGCCATATAACAACATAAAGCAGTGCCTTATGTATTCTGAGGTCAGACTTGGCTTATCTTGGGCCAAGAAAATACATCCAGAGCCAACAGCAAATGAACCTCTAGAAAGACAGGGCTCACCTTGGCTGGTGTGGCTCAGTGGATTGAGTACTGTCCTGCAAACCAAAGGGTCGCTGGTGTGATTCTAGTCAGGGCACATGCCTGGGTTGTGGGCCAGGTCCCCAGTAGGTGGTGCATTCGAGGAAACCACACATTGATGTTTTTCTCCTCTTTCTCCCTTCTTTCCCCTCCCTAAGAATAAATAAATAAAATCTTAAAAAAGTAAAGAGAGGATTCAAATCTCTGACCCTCAATTTCTCAGGTTTGTTTTCCCTTATTATAAATAATTTTCCTTTAGTTTTAAAAAAAGCTAAGTTACCTGTTTCCTGGATCTGTGCAGGACTGGTACAGCAAACTAGAAAGCACACTAGGGTGTGTGGTAGGGGGCGGGTGGCTCATCCCGATGGCCAGGAACACTGACAGCCGTCTGCACAGGAGACGAGGAGCTGGACCGCGGTGTTCCAGGATGATGCGTAACAGCGGCTGTTCGCAATGATGGCCCTGAGTCCAAAATAAAGGTCTAACATCCAGACCTTGTGTTTAAGAAGGCAGGGACATGCACAGCACAGGTAACCAAAAACGATCATTTAAAAATGTTCTAAACAAGTTTTGGTCCTTGGAGGGGGAACGCTTTACGTCCTGGAAAATTCACTCAGGAAGAGGGTTTCAACCCGCACAAGGGAATGAAGACACAAGACACATAATTGGAATGCCTTATCTCTGAACGACTCATGGTGCCACCAGCCTGCCATGTGGGGAGTTAGAGCAGAGAAGATCAGAGGCTGACAGTGAGAAAGAACTCCAGGGCAAGCATGTATTTATGTGTGTGTTCCTTCTCCAGAGAATTATTACAGGAGAAGCAAACTTCCAGGTATCCCTCGACTGAATCGCTTGCACCGCTTGCCAACACTCCTGACGATGATGAGTTAAAGGTGGGCATCATTGGAGGTGGCCACCTTGGGAAGCAGCTGGCCCGTGTACTGCTTCGGCTTGTCCCCATCCCTGCTGAGAGGCTGCGGATCTCCACTCGGAGGCCAGAGGCCCTGGGTGAGGAGCAGTGTCCTGTAGAAGGGGGGCTTGTGCGACGAGGCCATTGTGAAAGGGGAACCTCTGCATGCCGCATTGCTGAGTTCTCAGCTGTCTAGCCGTGGGGAGAGCTGGAAAGATGGCTTTTCACTTGTTCCTTACAACTTTCTTCTTCTCCACTTAAATGGTCCATAGCCATCTTTCTTCCTCGTACCCTTGGTGGTGAGATCTCTTTCTGGGTCTTTGATACAGAGAAACTTTCCAAACAGAGTGAGTGGGGTGGGTGTTAAGAAGTTCCAAACAGTTGGCCTTGTGTTTTTGAAAGTAACACTTCCTGGAGTTTTTAAAGTTTTCTGATGATTCCATTTACTAACCAGAGCGGTTGCTTCCAGGGAGGTTGAGGGAACTTTCTGGGGAGGTGGAAATGTTCTAGCTCTTGAAAGAGGAATGAATTACACGGTGTATGCATTGGTCAAAAATGATCAGACTTAGACTGTACACTTTAGATCTTCGTGTTGCACTGGATCAAAATTATGCTTAAATAATTCTCATAAATGTAAAATATTCTGTGCATGTTATAGGAAATTTAGAAAATTATTCTATAGGGGAGTAAATAATAACTACCCAGAATCCTCTTACCAGGTATATCATTTCCTAACTGTTTTTTTCCTCTGATTATATCAGATTAGGTCAATAATTGATACTATTCAGTTGATACACAGTTGTTTGTATTCTCCTTTTTCACATAATGTATTTTGAGCATAGTCTCATATTATTTAACATTCTTCAAAATCATGATTTTAAGATTGCATAGTATTACAAAGTATGGCTGTATGTTAATTTGTGTAACTGTGCCATATTGGATTTCCTGGTACATAATTTTCAAAATAAAATTACTAAGTCAAAGAACAGGCACAGCTTTAGTAAGATATAATTTGTGCACAATAAACTGCACATTTTTTAAATGTACAGTTTGATGTTTTGATGCATGTATATACCTGTGAAACCATCAACACAAGGTAATGAACTTGTCCATCACCCCCAAAAGTTTCCGTATAATTCCTATCTCTCTACCTCCTTTTGTAGCCCCTGACCCAAGAAACCACTATCTGATATCTAGCATCATGGATTAGTTTGCATTTTCTAAAATTTTATACAAATGGAATCATACAGTTTGTACTGTTGTTTGGTCTGACTTCTCTCACTTTTGTGATACGTGTTGTTTCATGTATTGACATCCTTTTTATTTTGGAGTAGTATTCCATTGCATAATTATCCCAGCTTATCTAGTCATCTGTTGGACAAACTAGGGTTGTATCCAGTCCTGGGCTCTTACAAGTAAAGCTGCTGTGAACATTCCTGTACAGATATTAGTGCAGACAAATGCTTTCATTTTTCTTGGGTAAATGTGGGAGTGGAATAGATAGGTCATATGATAGGTATACTTAATTTTTTAATTTTAATTTTTAAAGAAACTTCTAATACACTTTTTCAAACTGACTTTCCAAAAAGGTTGCTGAGGTGTAAACTTTCGCCAGCATTATGTAAGAACACCCATTTCATGACACTCATCAATTCTGAGCCTGTTTTTTTAAAGCATTATTTTAATATGCCTTTTAAATGTTTCCTATTTTATTTTTCTTTTCTTTTTAAAAACATGTTAAGTTTTTTATTGTATTTTTCCCATTACCATTTAGTCCCCTTACACCTCCCTCACCCCTGCAGTCACCACATTGTTGTCCATGTCCATGAGTCCTTTTTGCTCAACCCCTTCACCTACTCATCTCCCCTGACCTTAGCTGTCATCCTACTCTCTATCTACGAGTCTGTCTCTATTTTCCTTGTTAGTTCAGTTTGTTCACTAGATTCAACATATGAGTGAAATCATATGGTATTTGTCTTTCTCTGACTGGCTTATTTCACTTAGCATAATGTTCTCCAGGTCTATCCATACTGTTGCAAAGGGTAAAATTTTCTTCTTTTTTATGGTTGAGTAGTATTCCATTGTGTAAATGTCCAATAGTTGTTTTATCCACTCATCTACCGATGGACACTTGGGCTACTTCCATATCTTGGTGATTGTAAATAATGTTGCAATGAACATAGGGGTGCTTAATGTTCTTTCGAATTAGTGTTTTGGGTTCCTTTGGATATATTCCCAGGAGTCAGGTCACTGGGTCAAAAAGCAGATCCATTTTTAATTTTTTGAGGTCTCTCCATACTGCTTTCCACAGTGGCTGCACCAGTCTGCATTTCCACCAACAGTGCAGAAACGGCTCCTCTCTCTCCACATCCTCCCCAGCACTTGTTTGTTGATTTATTGGTGATGGCCATTCTGACAGGTGTGAGATATCTCATTGTGGTTTCCATTTGCATTTCTCTGATGGCTAGTGATGTTGAACATCTTTTCATATGTCTGTTGACCATCTGTATGTCCTCTTTGGAGAAGTGTCTATTCAGCTCCTTTGCCCCTTTTTGAAATTGGGTTGTTTGGGTTTTTTGGTGTTTGAGTTGTTTGAGTTTTGTGAGTTTGGGTTTGGTGTTTGGGTTTTTTGGTGTTTGGTTGTTTGAGTTTTGTGAGTTCTTAATAAATTTTGGATATTAGCCCCTTATCAGATGTTTTGGCAAATATGTTCCTCCATTCTGTGGGTTGTCTTTTTATTTTGTTGATGTTTTCCTTTGCTGTGCAAAACTTTTTAGTTTGATATAGTCCCATTTGTTTATTTTTTCTTTTTATTACCTTGCCTGGAGAGATATATCTGTTAAAATATTGCTATGACCTATGTCTGAAATTTTGTTATCTATGTTTTTTTCTAGGATTTTTATGGTTTTGGGTCTAATGTTTAAGTCTTTAATTCATTTTGAATTTATTCTTGTGTGTGATGTAAGAAGGTGGTATAGTTTCATTTTTCTGCATGTATCTGTCCAGTTTTCCCAACACCATTTATTGAATAAACTATCTTTGGCTATTGCATGTGCTTACTTCCTCTGTTGAATATTAATTGACTATAAAGGTATGGGTTTATTTCTGGGCTCTCTGTTCTGTTCCATTGAACTATGTGTCTTTTAATGCTAGTACCATGCTGTTTTGATTACTATGGACTTATAGTATAGTTTGATATTATGTAGCATGATTCTTCAACTTTGTTCTTCTTTCTCAGGACTGCTGTTGCTATGTGGGGCCTTTTGTGTTTCCATATCAATTTTTGAAATATTTGTCCTAGTTTTGTGAAATACATCATTGGAATCTTGGTAGGAATTGCATTGAATCTGTAGGTTGCTTTGGGTAGTGTGGACATTTTAATGACGTTAATTATCCCTATGCATGAACACAGTATGTGCTTCCACTTATTTGTATCTTCTTCAGTGTCTTATAATTTTCCAAGTACAGGTCTTAATACCCTTGGTTAGGTTTATTCATAGGTATTTTATTCTTTTTGAAGCCATTGTAAATGGGATTGTGTTTCTAATTTCCTTTTCTGTTAGTTCATTATTGGTATATAAAGAGGCAACTGACTTCTGGATTTAATTTTGTATCCCACTACTTTGCTGAATCCATTTATCACTTCTAGTAGTTTCTTGATGGAATCTTTGGGATTCTCTATGTATAATATCACATCATCTGCACATATAGTTTTATTTCTTCCTTTCCAATTTTATTTCCTCTTCTGGTCTGATCGCTGTGGCTAGGACGTCCAGTACCATGTTGAATACGAGAGGAGAAAGTGGGACGTCCCTGTTTCTTCCCGATCTTAAGGTGAACACTTGTATCTTTTGCCCATTGAATATGATGGTGGCAGTGGGGTCATCATATATGGTCTTTATTATGTATGTTTCTTATTTTAATATGTCCTTCACTGATCACTATAATAATTGTATATTTTTATAGGCTTATTGCTATTTTGTCTTTGAGTTCTTTTTGTCCAGTTTTTCTGTTGGCATGCCTGTATTTTTCATATTAATTTTTAAATATTTTTTCTGTATTAAGGAAACCTCAAAATTTTATTACTCAAGACAAATTGAGAAAAATATCATCAATATAACTAGTATTTGTGATATTTCAATAAAGTACATATGTTCTTTGGGAAGCAGTATATTTATTAATAATAAAGTTAGCATTTTAGACTATCACTGCATGTTGTGTAAGCAAGAATTCAAAATGCTCAGCATCAGCTTCTGTGTACTTTTGAGAACCACATATGAAAGAAGAGTGGATGTGCCTGTTTTCTAAACTGATTACCTGTAAGTACCTGAGTTCCAAGATCATTTAAGCACCAAGTTTATCATGCACTCTTGATAGTTAAGAAGTGACCTCTCCCATGTCTAACACTCCTTTTTTCAATAACATTTAAGACATACTACCACATTTGACTTTACATTTTTACTTTTGAAAATACATATTGCAATAAGTACAACCAAAGATTAACTACCAAGAGGTGTTTTATGCAACTACATGATTTATCACATATCTGCAATTATAGATCTTGACATATCTTTATAGATACCTTGATATCTTGACATATCTTAAAGTATACACATCAAATTGTGTATATGTTACAGAAACTGTAAGTATACAAGGTGGGACAAAAGTAGGTTTACAGTTGCTTGTAGGAAGAATAATACAATAATTAGTGTGTCATAACACAGGACTAGACTGTGTTTCGTGTACTCACAACTGTAAACCTACTTTTACCCCGCGCTGTATTTTCCTAAATTCCCAGCCCCTGCCCTAGACTCTTCCACTGTCTTACTCTTTCCTACCAACTCAACCCAGTTAGCTGAATAGCGTTGGCCCAGTCACATAATTTCTTGACTCAGTTTCCGCATCAATAATATCGGAATAATAAGGTCCTTATGAGGATTCCCTTAGATAGTGCATATGAAGTACTTTGTACATTATCTGGCACACAATAAATTGAAGCAGAAGGCTTCTTTCAGATATTTTCCTTTCTAAAAAAAAATCTGAAAAGCTCTAGCTTTTGAGAAAAGGACAAGCTGTCTTATAACCTCAAGCGCAGCTACAGCAGGACCTGCTGATTTAGCAATGCGGGTAGGGCACTGCTGTGTGGCTTTAGATGGCATGGGGGGACCTCTTCTCATTTCTGTGACGAGAGCTGAGATAAAATAATTGTCTTCCTCTCCCTACAGGTGATGTTCAAGTGCAGCTCCTCTGAACTGTGATCTTTCTGTCTTCCTTCATCCCTCCCAGATGAGTTCGAGAAACTGGGAGTCCAATGCTTTTACAGTAACCTGTACCTGGTGGGCTGGGCCAACCTGGTGTTCCTCTGTTGCCTGCCATCTCAGCTGCCCAGTATCTGCACAGAAATACAGAGCAGCTTCAAAAAAGCCTGCATTGTATACAGCTTCGTATCTGCCGTCCCGATACCCAGGTATCTCATTGGGGGGGCACGGAACTGGCAGACGTGCTCTGTCTCTTCAGCCCGGGGTTCTGCCTCTCACCTCCACCCAGTTCCTGCCTGTTGGAATGTTCATTCCCTGGTAAGGTGGAAGCAGCTTCACCTGCCAAAGGACCCAGCCCATCCTTTTGAGTGTCAACCCACACCTGTGAGTGGGACATTTTCTTTGACGTGCAAATGTTTAGAACTGCAATAGAATCTTGCCTTCCACTCCCTGAAGCTGACCTGTGTTCCCTGGTGCATCTGTGAGATGGGAGACCACCAGTCAACAGCACGAAGAGTGATTGAGAGCATGTGTCAAATGTTATTTTGGCACCCCCTTAGGGTCTAGGCCAGTGCCTGGTGAGTGGTAACATTCAGTAAGCGTCAGCTAGGCAGACGACTAAACAGTCCAACTGACAAGTAGTGCCCTCAATGCAGAGCCACACCTGTGCTGTGTGGGCATGGGGTGGGTGGGGGGTGCCTTTTTTAGGTGAGAACTCAGTGGGTGGTGTGGCTTATTTCAGTCCTGGCCCCGTGCTCCATGTCTCTGCGGCTCTACTTTCAGGTTGAAAAACCTGCTGAACCACACCAATATCTTGCGGCCTCAGTACCAGTGTGTTCAAGGTTTTGCCAACATTGTGGGGGCCAATAAGGAAATTATAGCTGCTCTCCAAGATCCTGTGATTCTTCAGGCCACCTGCCCCTACAATCCTGCTGGTAATGGCTACCCTAATGCTGGCACTCTGTAAAAACTTACCCTCCCCTTGGCCCGTTGCTATCTTATTAGATCCCTGTGTGTGCATGTGCTGGGTGAGTGTGGGGGGAGTACAAGCTAGGTTCCTTCTCGGCTATGTAGGTTTTGTGCAGGGACAGCTTTGGGGGCACAAAGCAGTCCTAATAAGGGGAAGCAAAGAAGTCTGAACATTTGGACCCTTTAAGGATGAACTGGAAACGACCAGAGGGGAGAGCCCATTTAATCTTTAAACGGGAGGATGCAGTGTCTGGGACTGGTTTTTCCCTGCTCTAATCTTGCAGTTTTCCCTCGTCCTTTTTTATTGGTGAGGGTCATTCTAGAAATTCCTAGAGATGCTTTTGACATTAGCAATTCCACATTAGTCACACTTGTCCTGCCTCAGCAGGGTCAACACACCATGTATTATCAAAGGTCACAGGGTTGGGGGAAGGAGTGTTTGCGTATGTTCAGGTTCTTGTGACCAACTTGTCTTGGGAAAAAGGTGGCGGTTAACTTCCTGGGCTTGTCCCAGGTTCCCTGCAAACCTTTGGACAGTGCTAACCGGTCTCCCCCTTGTCACTGATGTGCAGGTGGAGTAATCCTCAATGTCAAGTGGTTGGATGGGGTGTTCTACGCAGCTCTAAACGTCTGTAAGGCAAAGGGCACACGTCTCTCGCAAGCGCTGCAGCTTCTGAATGAGCTGTTCCCTTCTGCGCACTTCAAGAAATGCAGGAAGGATGGAGCATCTTGCCCCAAATTTCAATTACTGGACTTTCTCAGCAGAGGCTACACTGAGAACCTGTCTCCAGAAAGGTGAGGCCTACCGGCTGGCCACTCTTGTTCCCCCACACTGCTGTCTTGCAGAATGCGGTGCTGCGTTTTCCTTTCGTGTTGTCTTTGACAATTTATGGAGAGAATACATTCTTGTAAAAAAAATTCAACTTCTGGAAAAGTGAAAGCTCCCCTTTGCTCCCCAAGTACCATTTCATAGACTACCTCTTACGGTTTTTTTATTTCTGTCTTTTTATGTATGCATTTACAAAAATATTTATACTGCCCTGGCTGGTGTGGCTCAGTGGACTGAGTCCCGGCCTGCAAGCCAAAGGGTTCGCCAGTTCAATTCCCAGTCAGGGCACATGCCTGGGTTGTGGGCCAGGTCCCCAGTAGGGGCCACATAAGAGGCAACCGCACATCGAAGTTTCTCCCTCCAGTCCTCCCTAAAAATAAGTAATAAAACTTAAAAAAAATTAAAAAATATGTATTTATAATTATATTAAAGTGTATACATCTATATCTATATATACAATTTAGAAACATGGGGACTATACACACTGCATTTTTACTTATTGCATGACAAGGGATACATTCTTTGTTAGCACACTCATATCCATTACATGTACGAGCAACTGCATAGGCATCCATTGATACATTTAATTAAATTTATTCATCCTTTTTCCTCTTGAGGGTGATGTAGTGCCCTCCCCCCAATTTTACCTTAGGGGCTGTATTGAACATTCTTGTACTTACTTTGCATACTCGGACCACTATTTCTGTTGAATAGCTGGAATAGTATTTCTGGGTTAGAGATTATATATATTTTATTTAACGGGCATTTCCAAAGTGCTTATTGAAAACGTGGTGCTTATTTTTATTTCCACCAGTAGTGTATGAGACTACCATTGCATGGTTAATCCTTTTTTAAAAGATTTTCATTTATTTTTAGAGAGGGGAAGGGAAGGAGAAACAGGGAAGGAAACATCAATGCGTGGTTGCCTCTCATGTGCCCCCACTGGGGACCTGGCCTGCAACCCAGGCATGTGCCCTGACCAACAATTGAACCAGCAACCATTTGGTTCGCAGGCCCGGCACTCAATCCACTGAGGCACACCAGCCAGGGTGCATGTTTCATCTTTGGTAATCTAATAGGAAAAAATTGCTGCCCTTGTTACAATGCCCTTTTATCACAAAATTCACGGGACACTTTCAAATCCTTTTCTTCCTTGACTATTGAACATTGCCATCCTTCTTGACGCTCTCTCTTCCTTTGGTTTTCCTGATGTCCTCACATTCTCCTCATTTTTTCCCTGTTTCTCCAGCCCCTCCTTTGCCAGCTCCACTTCGGCCCCATCCTTAATTTTGGGAGTTTTCAAGGCTCTATCCTAGGCTTTCTTTCCTTTCTATCCTACACTTGGTTCCTGGGGGATCTTGTCCACTTTGGGGACTTGGGTTGCCATCTTTACCCTGACACAACTGAGTCTCTATCTCTAGCCTGGATGTCAGTTTCATGCCCAGGTATGTTCACACTCACCATCTCCACTCAAACTCAATGTGTCCGGAAGCTTCCCTGCTCTCATACCTGCTCTTCCAGTGTTTCTCATCCAGTTACAATCTTCTTCACCAGTTACTCAAGCCAGACCTCTGGAAGAATCCTTGCTTCTTCCCTCCTTTGCATTCTAATTAATCACCAATGGCCTATGATACGCTCAGTTTGGAGACTTCCCTTCCCTGTTATCCCAGGATTCCCTTCCCTGCCCTCTCATTTGGGACCCCTTTCTGGAGCTCTCTTCCTCTGCACGGCTTGCTCCTTCACTGTGGTGGATCGGGTCCTCCTCCCGTGGCTTCCTTAGAAAAGGATGTGTAGGAACTAATTTTCAGAGACTATGTCTGAAAAAAGTTTTTATTCTAACCTACGATGTTATTGAGAACATAGCCAGGCACAGAGTTCTAGGTTAGAAATAATTTTCCCTCAGAATTCTGGAGGCATTACTCCACTGTCTTTCAGTTTTTAGAGTTACTGCTGAGGGAGAGGCACGGTGCCATCTAATTTTTTAATTCATCCTATGTCTGGAGCCTGTTTCGTTTTCCTCTGGCAGCTTGTCGGGTCTTTTACTTTCAGTATCCTGAAATTTCATGATGCGGATCTATTTTAATTCACTGTGCTGGCACTTGGGGGGCCTTTTCTTTCTTTTCCCTTAAAAAGATACTGTCCAATACTACACATGCACAGAAAAGTACATATTCCATAAATTCATAAACATACGGTTTAATAAATCACAGTAAAGCAAGTATCCAAGCAATTGCCACCAATAAAAGGAAATACCCAGTGGTCCTTTTCACGCTGAATGTCAAGTTCTCCAATTGCGTCTTCAATAATTTCTTCCCCTCCCATTTCCTCTGCTCTCTATCAATATTTTACTAGTCAAATGGTGGACATTCTGGACTATTCTGACATTTAAAAAATTTCCTATTTTCATTATCTTTGTCTTTTTGCTCTGCTTCCTGAGAGATTTCCTCAACTATAGTGTTTTGCTATCATACTTTGAGCACATTTTCATTTTTTATTTTGATTTTTAAAAATTAAAAAAATATTTGTTGATTTGTGGGGGGAGAGAGAAATATCTATTTATTGTTCCACTCATTTACAAATTCTTTGGTTGCTGGGGGAGGGAGAGAGACACATCTATCTGCTGTTCTATCTGCTGTTCCACTTGCATTCATTGGCTGACTCGTGTGTGTGTGTCCTGACTGGGGGTCAAACCCGCAACCTTGGTGTATCCAGATGACGCTCTGACCAACTCAGCTACACGGCCAGAGCCTAGCGACTTTTTTTTTTAGTCTCCAAATACTCCTTTTTTCTGTAGTATCCTTTCGTCATTTTACTATGCAATACCATCTCTCACCCCTTCAATAGAGGTTTTTCTTTTCTGAGTTGTCCTCTGATCATGTGTTTTGATCTCTATCACTCACTTTATTTATTGATTTTTTCTTTCATTTTAGAGGCTTTCCTTCTTTTTTTTTTTAAAGATTTTATTTATTTCTCTTTAGAGGGGAAGGGAAGGAGAGAAGGAGAGAAACACCAATGTATGGTTGCTTCTTGTGAGTCTGCTGCTGGGAACTGGCCTGCAACCCAGGCATGTGCCTTGACTGGGAATTGAACCGCGATCCTTTGGTTCGCAGGCCTGCGCTCAATCCACCGAGCTACAGCAGCTAGGGCCAGAGGCTTTCTTTAAGTACAAGGAGAATCTTGACAGCTCACATTTTTAAGATCCTCATTACTAAAAAGCTACTTGCTAACATTCTGTTTGCTGCTGTAGTCTTTACTCTGGATTGACTCGGTCAGTGGTTTCCTTGGGAAACCCTAACTACTGGCATTTTTAAATCCTCAGGCCCCAACTTGTGGAGAGGAAACTATGTGTAGGGAGAGGGGTGGTCTTATCATTCAGTTTATATGTTTCCAGTTTGTTTTCCCTCTTTTCAGCGTATCTCTGCCCTCAGCAGTGCCCATTGCCCCCCTGTCTAGAGACCCTCTGTTTAACCTTGTCCAGAGAATAAACCTTCTGTTAGGGAGAAGGGGGGACTGTCTCCCAATAGGGCAGTGTTGGGTAGGGTACTGGGAAGGCACTCTCCTGTTTAAGACTTTTAAGCCACCACCCTCTTTTTGCCCTCACTTCCAGATGTACTTGGCCCACTACTTCCTGAGTCTTGCGGGTTCTATGTCATGAATGGCCCATGCCTTGGCTTAGTGTTATTTGTCCATATTCTTTCCAGCTTCCGAACTTGCTGCTCTTGTGTTCTCATTGTCATTTTATGTCCTTGGTCTATTTTTCATGTGGATTGTTTGCTTTTACTTATTGTTTTGAGGGAGGTTTTCAGTAGGAATATGTTTTGAGTATCGGAAATATTTTTCATATTATTTTTCTTTTTTTTGCATATTTTACTCTTAAGAATATTCTAATTTTTGTAAAATTTGACCATTTCCCAAAATGGTCAAATCACTTCTTTATGGATTCAGGGTTTCAAGCCAAACTCATAAAGACTGTTTTCATCCCAAAATATTCTATATACTTCCAGGATTTAAAAAACATTTTAAATATATTTTATTGATTAAGCTATTACAGTTGTCCTATTTTCCTGCCTTTAGTCCCATCTGCCCTGCATACCCCCAGGATTTGATTTGATTTTTTAGAATATTTAAATCTTTAATAAATTTAGGACTTTTAGCATCTTTTATTCATTTTAGAGTGTTAGGTTGTCCTAACACTACAGAGGATCCAATTCTTTCCTACCAGTTTAAAGTGTGATTTTAGCACTTGGTAGCTGCAAGGTATTCGTGGGCTATTGACTTCTACTCTTTCCCTACAGAGGTGAAGAAGTTACCTTTTTTAAAAAGGATATTTGAAAAGAAATGAGATATTTTCCATTCCTAGTGTCCATGATCCTCTTATGTATTCTCTTCCTAAAATCAAGAAAAATATACCAAAAAGGATGCCCATGTTACCGTTATAATCATTCTCTAATTATGAATTCCTCCCAAAACACACTTAGAGAAATGTACATAAGTGTGAAAGTGCACCGTAAGTATAATTAAACCCACATATTGAGCAGTTTCAGAACCCACATATTGAGAATGTTTGAGTATGAATTTTAATTAGTTTGATATAGAAAATGAAGAACCTTATTTAACGAGTGGAGGAGCCATTCGTGAAAGGAAATGTTTACAGCCAGATCCGATGTACCAAACCGACAAAAAAGTAACTATTTTTTTTCACCCCAGCTGTCTCCCCTGGTTTGATCTGACTACTGTGCAACTCAGGGAAACTCCCTTTAGCGACCGCCTCCTGACCCGGCCTGCTCTCCAAGACCACCTCACCCACCTGTACTGTAATTCTTTTGGCATCCCCTTCCCCGAAGAACAGCAGCGTGTGGCTTGCACAGACTCTCCATCCCAATGAGACAGGAGACCCCAGGAACTGGAATTCGCCCCGCCTCTGCCACGGGTGTGCTGGGATCATCACAAGAGCAGCGAAGGGAGTCATGTGACTGTGTTGTGTTTGCCGTGTGTTAGGCACTAAGGAGTTAGAAAATGGTACTGATGGCTCTTTAAAATGTAGAGTAAAACAAGAAGTCCTTTACAGTGGAAGATATATGGCATCTGGTTTTCAGAAGCTACCAAATGAAACTACATAACCCGACATACCTGAGGCAGCTGCTTCCCCAGGACAGCCTTGGTAATACAAATTATCCCTCTTCTAAAAGCTAAATTTACGAAGGTATAACATCATTATTAGCTTCTTTTCCTGTAGCAGTGTGTAGCTAAGAAAGGATACAGCTTGATATTCCTACCATTTTATATAGAGAGGTGAAATGTATGGTAAATAAACGTAGGACTCATTTCATGCTTAGTTCAGCTCCATATTGACACTACCATTAAAGCCGTTCCCATTTGAAGTATTCTAAACCATACAAACATTAGTTTTATTAATTTGTTCATTTATTTTTAAATTTTCAGCCTAGGATATGTTTTCATTGATATTAGAGAGACAGAGAGAGAGAGGGCGGGCGGGCAACATCGATGGGTTGCCTCCTGTATGGGCCCTGTATGTGCCCAGACTGGGGATGGGACCTGCACCCCAGGCCTGTGCCCTGACCAGGGATGGAAACTGCATCCTTTTCAGTGTACGGAACGATGTTCCAGCCAACAGAGGCACCTGGCCAGGGCAACGGTACAAACATTTTAAAAAATAAGTTTATATTAAATGACTAAAAATAATTTCTAAAAATATAGATCTTATTTCTATAGTGCTAATTTATTTCCTTTAGTAGGGGGTACCCCAAAAGCCAAGGATTATCTTCTGCAGGGCAGGCCCCTTGTGGTACAGGCCTCCTCCTGCTAGGTGAGTGTTCTGGGAACCCATCTGTGTCAGTGGACCAGCTGGTGGTGTCGTGAGCGGCTGTGTTTGGCTTCAGTGAATTTTTTTGAAGACTCTCAATGTGTTTTCCCATTCCATGATGGGTGATTTACAAGCACACCTGCCTACACCACAATGAGTGTTCAGGAGTTTTTTATAAAAAATGACATGACCCCTGTGCCCCACCCTCCCTATTCATCTGATCTCACCCAAGCAACTTTTTTGTTTCCTGGATGAAAAAGTCCTCAAAGGGAAATGTGTTGCCAATGTGAGGTGGTGAAACAAAAAACAGAAGCACTAAAAGGCATCAAAACTGACGAGTTCAAAAACTCTTTTAAGCAGCGGAAAAAATGTCTTGATAGATGTATTGCAGCAAATGGAGAGTGCTTTAAAGGTGACTACATTTTAAACATATAAAGAGTAAATACACAGTTTTTATAGACAGATTCCATTTTTGGGGTTCCCCCTCGTATGTTCTGTAAATACTTTATCAACTGTAATCCAGTGGAAAACACCAGCAGTGGCCATCAAGTTGAGCAAGGTGACACTGACCCTGCTGTCACTGAACGGAACCACCATGTGCTAACTGCTCCGGGCTTTTGAACAAAGCCAGTCACCGTATAGGAAAACTACCATGGCTCCAGGTGAATCACATACACTTTTCTTTTTTTTGCTTAATTATGAGTCAGGCAAACCCAATGGTATTGAGTTGATTGAGATAAAATTTTGTTAGTCCAATTTGGGAAAAAATTAGCTTCATCACCAAATTAACACTTGGCCCTGCCTGGGTGTTTCAGTTCGTTGAAGTGTCATCCTGTACATAAAAAGGTTGCAGGTTTGATCCCTGGTCAGGGTACATACCTAGGTTGCAGGTTCGATCCCCCGACTGCGAGCGTATAGGAGGCAACCGATCAATGTTTCTCTTTCACGTTCATGTCTCTCTCTCTTTTTCTCTTTCTCTTTCTCTCTCATCAGTAAAAACATATTTTCAGGGCCCTGGCTAGGTGGCTCAGTTGGTTAGAGCATAGTCCCGATATGCCAAGGTTGCAGGTTCAATTCCAGGTCAGGACACATACAATAACCAACCAATGAATGCTTAAGTAAGTGGAACAACATTTTGATACAATTTGATATTTCTCTCTTTCAAAATCAATAAATTAAAAAAAAAACTGGAAGAGTCCTGGGGAGACGGTTCACTCCCCAAATGACCAGCCTAAAAACAAAACAAACACCCTAAGGATTATAAAACATCAACACTTGGTATGAATGCTTGTTTGAGGCGCTGTCCCTTCTCTCAGTAGGACAGAAAAGAAAGCAATGTGTTCCCCTGCCGATCGAGTCAGGCGCAGGGAGCCGGGCAGGGTGCGTCACTCACTGCCCTTCTGGGGGACACAGCTCTGCAGTGGTGTTGAGAATCAAGAAGTGCGACTAGAAAGAAAGAGACCACAAAACTGCAGAAGAACTGGAGTTATTCAAGCAACAAGAAACATTTTGTAATTTCTTTTGAGCATCCAGTCATGGGTCAACTCTGGCCCGAATTTCATTTTATAAAGGTCTGGCAGGCACCACGTGAGAGAGCCCGGTAAATCAACCTCAGACCCTAGTTCAAAGGGTAGTTTCACAAGCAACGCTGTTTGTACATACAAATCTCAAATATACTTAAAAATAGTTCTCTGATGCCAAAAGGGAAAGAGAGCTTCTCCCTTCCTTTTTCTTAAAATATTTCCTTCAGAAAACTTTTAATATAAATCCTCTCCCTCCCCATTTTTGAGATGTATGTCAATATTTTAAAAAGCCAGATAAGCCTTCTGCCCTGTTCATATTCCAGGACTGACTTTTGGGGGGTTTGGGGACATCTCTGAATTGTGAGCACCCAGGAGGAGGGTGCTGGGTCTCCCCAAGTCCATGGGAGCCCAGCCTGATGCCTGGTCCGGAAGAACCACTTCCGTTTGTGGCAGAGACGGGAGAAGTCTCTGCCCTGGACGTGGACAGTTAATGCCCTGTAAGGGGCTGTCTGCCTGGCTGTGTGAAAGGGCAGGTCGCCTTGCCCTGGCACACTCAGAAGCAGCTCATCTGTGACGTGCGCGGTCTCAGTCTGACGGAAGGTGCACTCACCGAGAAAGCCCTTTCCTTTTCTGCATTTGTGGAGGGGACTCTCACGGGTGGCAGGAGACCCGACATATTCCTGCTACCAGATGCATTACTGGAGTTGCCAGGGAATTCTTACAGTTACCCAGGAAGAGAAATATCGCTATCTTTCTTTTAACGGGAGTCTAAATGAAAATACGAATAAAGGGAAGGTGCTGGGAGTTGGCAGTAGAACCAGGAATAGAGCCTGGAGTTCCACCTCCAATTATCCAGGAAGAGAGGAAAAAGAAACCCCACACGACCACACTTCTTCCCCCAAGGAATGTGGTTTGATCTTTCCAGCTAAGTGAAGTGGCTTTTCCTTATGGCTCATAATATAATGCCTCATTTGAGGGAGGGGCAGTTACTCGTGGCTCATAATCTCGTAATCCTGCTGTCTGCACAAAGTCTGATAAGGTCAAGGAATCAGATTTTACCCCAGTGTGACCTTTTCGCTCTAAAAATAAGCCGATATTGTCCCTGTAGGGAAGACTGATGGAGCGATTAAATAAAGGTTCTTCAATTCCCAGGAGTTCCCGCGTGTGCCGAGAAATGACCTGAAACACAAGGGTGGTTTTTTAATGGGACTAACCTGAAAACACAACTCCATCAAAGCAGTCTTACCTAGTCTCTTAGGCCACCTGAATGCTAACCCCTTAAGTTATCTCTATGGGAAAATAAATGAATAAAATAACATTTTGAAAGGCTTACTAGCCTGGCCTTATCAAAACAAAGTTCTTAAGAGAAACATAACATAATTTATCTTTTCAAATCTCATTTAAAGATGTTTCTAGGTGCTTACATCAGATGGCTATGGATGGGTCATTTCTTTCTTTTGGCTGAGCGATCTGAGCAACTGTCTGAGCCAATAATATGCAGATTAGGAGCCGTGCCTGCCTCTGGAAAGGTTGATAAATAACAGGTCTATAAGAAGCTCAATTAATCTGCAGCTAGAAAAAATTATAATGGCCCTAGCCAGTGTGGCTCAGCTGGCTGGGCATCATCCTGGAAACCAAAAGGTTGCCAGTTCGATTCCTGGTCAGGACACATGCATGGGTTACAGGTTCAGTCCCTGGTTGGGGCACATGTGAGAGGCAACTGATTGATGTTTCTCTCTCCCATCAATGTTTCTCTCCCTCTGTCCCCGCTTCCCTTCCCCTCTCTCTAGAGTAAAAAAATAAAGAAAAAAAATTTTTAAGTAAAAAAAATTATTATGCAATAGTTATTCAATTTGTTTCACCAAAAATACATCTTAAACACTGAACAGCAGACATTAAAGTCCCAGCTGTTTTATTAGTACCTATACTTATATATTCTTTTAAAGCACCTTTTGCCACAATTCTCAGTATTTTTAAAACATAATTTATATTCATTGAGCACTATGCCACTTGATATCCTAGATTAAGGGGTTATTGAATTTTCAAATTTTAGTTTTAATCATAGGTCTGTTATTAATACTATTATTTAAATTCATATTCTGTGTCTGGATGAGACTGTCATTCATGAAATTGCTGCTAGAACACAGCCAAAGGAACATGTGGAGTGGATTTTTTTTTTTTAGTTTAAAACTACTGGCTATAGTTACAAGACTATAAAATTCATGCCACAGATCATTCTAAGCCTGACACAAAGCTCCCCACTGGCCACGTATTTTAGACAGGCAAGATGCCTTTCTTCTCAGATCGTACTTGGTTTTGTTTAGACTCTAGAGATGGTGTGTGGGCAAAAGAACATTTACATAGTTGCCTTGTTTTCCAGTGGAAATACTAATTGAGGTGTGTGGCCACTGAGGTTTCTAAGAGTTGAGATCCAAACTACTACAAGTGGCTCTTAAGAATCCTCACGGATGACTGGTGCTGCTACACTGAGCACCTTGCTTGGTCAGCATCCCACCCCGACTCCCCTTCTGAATGTCCCTAAGTAGAAGAGGTTGTTTCACAAACTCACTGAGGTTTACAGGGGGTGCCCCGAGGAAGAATCTTGTAGTCACAGACATATTCACTATTAACCAAAATAGCTATGTGCCTACTGTAGGCTGAAAGAGGTCAGTGCTGTTAAATCTTTAATGCAGAAATTGAAAGTGTTATAAAGCAATCAGTTACATGTAGAATCAAGAAATATACTCTAACCGTCCCTCTTCTAATTCTGTGATTCCTCAGGTGTGTCTGAGGTTCACTATGGACCATGAGGGTCCTCTGATGGGCTACAAATTTATCTAAAATTGTGAGTTCTTTCTTTCTTTCTTTAATTGTGAGTTCTTGATGAATAACAAGCAATAGACCTTATTTTTGCCTAAGACTTAAAGCAACATACTGGTAACTTAATTGAGCTAGTAAGGATTATTAAAGTAGGTATTCAGGAAGATTAATATTCAAGTTTTCTAAGGATACTTAATTCCATATTCTAGGATTGTGGCTCCTCCTCAATGCTTGGCATCACTTCGGAGCACCTACTTCTCATGGGCTCGTGCAGGTCTCTGCAACACTTAAGGTCCTATTTTTACTACATCATCATTGAATTGTGCATTGACCATGATTTTAAAAAGCTGCTAATTTTGCTTTTATTTGTAAGTTGATGGATTTGCTTCACTATCAATTTATTTTTATTTATTTATCTTAGATTTTATTTATTTACTTTTAGAGAGAGAGGAAGGGAGGGAGAAAGAGAGGGAGAGAAACATGGGTGTGTAAGAGATACATCGACCAGTTGCCTCTCACCTGTCCCCAAGTAGAGACCTGGCGCACAAGCCAGGCATGTGCCCTGCCTGGGAATCGAACCGGTGACCCTTTGGTTCACAGGCCAGCACTCAACCCACTGAGCCACACCAGCCAGGGCATCATTATTAATTTATTACACACTGCTTAGTTACCTTATAGTAGCAAGGCACATTTGCTTCACTGGAACCTATTGCTTACCTTAATTAAACCTAAAGGCCTAATTTGCATGGTTTAAATGTGAATCATCTATACCATCATTAAAGAGATGTATAATTTCCTCAAAATCTGTTGATTCCTATAACAATGTGAATTAATCTTAAATGCGTTTTCCTAAAGGAAAGAAGCCAAACTGAAAGGCTACATATATTTGACTCCATTTACACAACATTCTAGAAAAGTCAAAACCAAAGGGACAAAAAACAATTTAGTGGTTGCCAGGGATTGGGGTGGAGGGACAGGCCGACTACAGAGGGGACACAGGGGAAATATTAGGGTTTTAGAATGGCTCCGATCCCTGACCCTGTACACTGGTTTAAACCCACAGAACTGCATACAGTGCAGCCTTATGCAAGTTTTGAAAGAGCCAGGATGCTGTGCAACCCCTGACAGAATACACGTTGTGGACAAATTAAACTAACTGTATTACAAAATAAGACATAATGTCACTAAGGAGGTAGGGAAGAAAGGAGCTGACTTTGAAAACCAGTGCTTTGTCTAGGTCAGTGATTTTCAACTGGTATGCTGCAACAATTTTTTTAAAAGGCAATACATGACTATTTAGTCAGGGGCACTGACCTCTTTTCCCTTAGATTGTCAAATGAAAAAATGACAATAGCCAACACAATAATAGCTGTTAGGTGTGAATGAATCAGAATTATACCTATTTATTTATTTAGTTTTAGAGAGAGGGGACAGGAGGGAGAAAAAGAGGGAGAGACACATCAACCAGTTGCCTCTCACATGCCCTGAAGGGGGGGCCAGGCCCGCAACCCAGGGATGTGTCCTGGCTGGGAATCAAACTGGACATGCCCTGAAGGGGGGGCCAGGCCCGCAACCCAGGGATGTGTCCTGGCTGGGAATCAAACTGGCCACCTTTTCACAGGCTGGTGCTTAATCCACTGAACCACACCAGCTAGGGCTATTTTTTTTTTTTGACNATGACAATAGCCAACACAATAATAGCTGTTAGGTGTGAATGAATCAGAATTATACCTATTTATTTATTTAGTTTTAGAGAGAGGGGACAGGAGGGAGAAAAAGAGGGAGAGACACATCAACCAGTTGCCTCTCACATGCCCTGAAGGGGGGGCCAGGCCCGCAACCCAGGGATGTGTCCTGGCTGGGAATCAAACTGGCGACCTTTTCACAGGCTGGTGCTTAATCCACTGAACCACACCAGCTAGGGCTATTTTTTTTTTTTGACAGTTTGGCAAAAAGTACACCTTTTTTGTATGCTACAAAATTTTAGTAACTAGTTTATGTGTGCCATGATAAAATCATCAGTCTAGGTAGTATAAGACTAAAGACAAAACAACTGTATACAAACACTGTACTCTGGCAAATGTATTTCTCCTAGGGATACATGTTTACAGATAAGGAGAGCCAGGCTTCTCATTGTCAGAGAAAGAAGTTACAAAGCAGCGAAGGGGGTTGGGGAGTAGGAAGGCTAGGAAGGCTAGAATGAACCTTGTGGTACTGGACCAGAGTCAGGGACGTCAGGAGAGCTGTTAGTAGAGTTTAAGAGATTAAATGCTCATTTAGAGCTTAATGTGTTTAGTCATTTAAAGGGTTTCTGTATTTCTTGTTGCCAGGGAAAGGGATTAGGTATTAACAAGTATAGTTTTCTTATTTTCTAAATCGTATCACTTATAGAATTATATGGTTCTAAGACCTGATCAAGAGTCACCTGGGGAACAAATTCCAGGGTTTACCCTGCATGTAATAAATCAACATCTCTGGAACGTGGAGCCTAGGAATCTTTTTTAAAAAATCTCATCTGATTTTGAAGACTACCTAAGTTTGAGAACCACTGAGGCAGAACCATTTATGGGCAATAGTGTACTGAATGAAACCACTGGTATCATCATACTAGTGGGAGCTGGTATTAAAGGAAAGGTTATAAATGAGATTATGTATGTGAAGCTTTTTAAACTATTAAACACTATAAATGGAGAATATTAATAGGCAATGAAACATGGTCATGGACTGTTGGTACTGGAGAAATCTTAGGTCCAAAGAGGTTAATGTAACTTGTTTTCAAGTTAGGTACACAACAGGCAAAATATGTACGGTGTTACTGAAGTGCCAATGGGTGGTAGAGACATAGAAGGTATGAGATCTTGGAAGGAGAGGTTACTGTGACCTGGGAAGGTCAGGAAGGACTTCTTGGGGAGGAGAAAATTGAGCTGGGTCTCAAAGACGATTAAGATTCATATTAGCCATAGAGAAGGGGCAAGCTGCAGAAGGAGGAATGCAAACGACAGGTTTGGGAGGGAGTGAGACCTGTGAGGCTGGAACAGAAGATTCATGCAGAAGAGGATGGTGGCTGGAGAAAACTTGTGGGGGGCTTGAATTCTAAACTAAGGAGTTGAGACTATCATGTAGGCAGAGGGTATCCAAAGGTTTCTGAGTACCATACATATGGTTGGAAGGTGAGTGTTTAAAAGAAGCACTCTTGAATACAGGGGGCCCACAGCAGAAAGTTGCTGGGATGTTCTAAGTGTAAGGCAATAAAGGTCTGAACGAGTGGGGATGGAGAAAACCATATGCTATAAGAGGAGCTGACAGTTCATGGGATCTTTGTGGGGATCAAAGGAGGGAGAGAGAGAGAGAGAGAGAGAGAGAGAGGGAGGGAGAGGGAGGGAGGGGGAGAGAGAGGGGGAGGGGGAAACCCGGGGCCTGGGAGTCCAGGAACACTGTGGACAGAAATTGGAAGCCAGGGAGGAAGAAAAGGAGGTTTGTTTGAACCCAGTAGCATTGTTACAGTGGTCTGTGGGGAAATTTGATACACGACTCACCTTCATGTCCTCAAAATCTGTTATCCCCATCTGAGGGAGGTTTGAGCAGTTTACATGGATGAGTTTTCGGCCACTGATGAAGTTTGTGGTGAAACATTCCTGTCAGTACAATGAGAACATCACTCAAAAGATGTATGGTGGAAAGAAGGAAGGAAAGAAGGAAGGAAAGAAGGAAGGAAAAAAAGAAGGGAGGAAGGGAGGGAAGAGGGCAGGGAGGAGGGAAGGAGGAGGGAAGGAGGAGATATGGAAAGAAAGAAAAGAGGGAGGGGGGAGGAAGGAAGGAAGGAGAGAAGGAGGGAAGGCAGGAAGGGAATAAATCATGTTTTCCTCCTGTTCTATACCGAACAAATTTTAAATTTAAATTAAGTTTAAATTTAGTACTAATCCTAATAATCTTACATATTTTCCGTCTAAGCTTTTGCTAAAATTTTTTGGCATGAAACAATCAGTTCTTTCATGCTTCCAATTACATTTTAAGTATGGGGTTACAAAAATATTAGATCTTGTTTTGTTTTTTTGTAGTAGCCTAAGAACATAATTGGCATCAATAAAATAAAAGGATTTACTTTTCACTTTGTCTTTTTTAACAATACTATTTTTAGTTAATTGCCTATTTAAATTAGTACTGTTAGGTGCTCATGATACATATGACATATTTGGGACACTTAATAGTACAAGTTCAAGTTAGGGAGCTAAAACAACTTCACAAAGTACCAAAAAGTCTACCTTGGATGAAAACTATTAAAATACAGTTTGGGGGGGAAAATACAGTTTTCTATTGAAAGACTAAATTTCTTTGTCTTTATTCAAGGATTGCAGTGAAGTTAAATCACTGCAATAAGAAAAACATACAAATGTGACTCGCCTTTTCTCTCCCCAAATAAAAAGATCAATCAATGGAAAGGCCAAAATTAAAATCCAAGTTATTTCTACCATAGTTCAGGACTTTTCTATACTCCTAGAAAGGAAGAGACAAGACCTCAAGTAAGGCTAGAAGAATAAGAAGAATGAAAGTATAATTTCAAGAAATGTTATTTTTGTATACCTTGTATTGAGGGAAGCCTAATTCGCTAATCCACTCTGCGACTTTTTCTGGGCTCCATTTAAGACACTCAAATGGTAGCTCAATCCTTTCTTTTGGCTGAGTTTCTTGATCTTCATGTACCAGTTTCTGCAACTTTAGGGACTCTCTTAAATCCTTGAGACTCTGAGGGATATAAGTCATTACTGATATCAATAAGCTTGTACAATTCTGGGGATTCTTTTGAAAATGTATAATCTGTATTTACTGAGTTTATGTTTCTTACCTCTAGAGACTCTAACATAGAGTCTTTCATAACTTCTTTAGTCTCTTCTACTAACAATGTTTCTTCATTGTCAGAATCCTCTAGCTCATCTTTCTCTACAAAATGCTTAAATTTGATTGGTTCTGACCTATCTTCCTTGGCAAATTCTTTATATGTCTCTTGTCTGTGTAGTGATTGGGCTTTATTTGGTAACTCTGAATCTTTATCCGGTAACTCTGAATCTTTATCTTTAGTTGGCTCTGTTTGTGTCTTCTCTTGAACCTCTGGTGTGGTCTTCTGTGGTGGTACCTGACCTGTGTCCTCAGTTGATTTACTCTGTGTCTTTGGTTCTTCCTTTGCAAACTCTGGTACAGTCTGTTCTGGTGGTTCTAGACCTTTCTCTTCGGTTGACTCTCTTAGTGTGTCCTCTGATTTGGACTCCTGTAGTGGTGCTAGCCCTGCCTCCTTAGCTGATTCTCTTTGCTTATCTTTTTGAACTGTTGGTTCAGTATCTTCTGGTGGTTCTAGCACTTTCTCCACAGTTGACTTTCTTTGTATCTCCTCTTGAATTTCTGATTTGATCTCTCCTGATAACTCTAGACTTATTTCCTCAATTGGCTTTCTTGATTTTTCCTCAGGAAACTCTGATTTGATCTCTTCTAGTGGCTCGGGAACTTTTCCTTCAGTTGACTTTGTTTGTGTCTCCTCAGTATACTCACTAGGTTTCTGATCTGGAAATTCTTGTTCGGTCTGCTCAGTCCCTTCTTCCTCACTTGGTTTTCTTTCTGTCTCCTCTGAAACCCCTGACTTAGTATCTTTCGGAGACTCTAGACCTGCCTCCTCAGTAGACTTTCTTGCTTTCTCTTCTGTAAAGTCCAGTATGGTCTGCTCAGATGGCTCTGTCCTTTTCTCCTCAGGTGACTCTGTTTGTGTCTGCTCTGGAAACTCTGATGTGGTCGCCTTTTGTGGCTGTAGAACTGCCTCTTCAATTGATTTCCTTGGTTCTTCACTTGGAAATTCAGGTTCGGTCTGCTCTGGAGGTTCTAGACTTGACTCTTCATTTTGCTCTCTAAGTATTTCCTCTGGAACCCCTGGTTTGGGCTCCTCTACTAACTCTAATCCTGTCTCACTGAGTGTGGCCCTTGGAACCTCAGACTCAGTCTCCTTTGGTAGCTCTAGATCTATTTCCTTAGCTGACTGTATGAACACACCCTCTGTAACAGCTGGCGTGGCCTCCTCCGGTGGCTCCAGGTCTGGCTCCTCCTGCTTTTCATCCAGACGGACCTCCAAATCCTTGAAAAACTCTTCTACCATCCCTCCGGATGCCTCCAACATTATATCTTCGGGGATACCTGTTTTAGTCTTGCTAGCAAGATCTATCTCTGACTCCTTGGGAATCTCTTCCTCGGGCATCTGGGTTGGGTTTTGGTATGGTTGTGCATTCTTAGTACTCTCGAGCGCCAGGTCTTTGAGGTTCTCTTCCTCCGTCTCTGACTGTGGCTCTTGGTCCATCTCTTCCAGCAGCTCCGGGTCTGCTTCTGCCCTGACGTCTGGTTCCGCACTTTCAGCTCTTTTAAGAAGCCCAGGCAGTTGTGGTCTCTCAGACCCCAGGACTTCATTTTCATCAGGGCCGGAATTGTAATCATCTGGGACTTCAGCCATGGCGCCAATGAGCCCACGCGTCCAAGCCCCCTAGCAACCCTAACTTCCGACGGTGTCTCTATGGATACCACGATTTCCGGCCAGGTCTTCCTGAATCTTCCCCAGGTTTTGTTTCTTCTTTCACTCCTTGACTTTAGAAACCTGCCATCAAAAGCACGCAGTAACCGTACCCACGTCCGCGTCGCCAGCCCCCGCCGGTCGGAGCTCCTGCGATAGCTCGGGCCGACGCACTGCCCCTTCCGGCCCGCGGGCTCCGCTCGGCACTTCCCGGCACGCGCTCGGCCCTCGGCTCTTTCCGGAGCCGCTCGCGGCGGGCGGCGGAGGCGCGCTCCACTCCGCTGCAGATGTCGGACCCGCAGGCGGCTGAGGGGCCGGGCTTCTGGAGCCCCGCAGCCTCTCGAGAGCCGGCGGGCGGCGTCGGGGACGGCCCGGGAGTGAAGGGGAGCCAGGCGGCCGCCTCAGGTACGCAGGACCAGGGAGCCAGCGCGGGCGCCTCCCGGCCTCCGGGCCCCGCACCTCGGCTGCAGGCTCGGCCGCAGGCTGCCCCGCCTGGGCAGCCCTTCGCGCGCGGAACTCTTGTCTTAGCTCCAGCCGGGGCCCCGCTACACCCCGGCCTCTGGTCTGCGCTCGAGGTTCTTTTCTACTCCTGTTTTGAAATGTTTTGGTTCCTGCCTCGCTTCCTTTCTCAGATCAGCCCAGATGGTAGTGACAGAGCTGCTCCGCCCCGGGCCCCTGCATGTCCGGAGCTTCTGCCGAACAATCCTTGGCTGCCGACCCCCACCCCACTGGCCTCGCTATCCCACCTCTGGCCCGCCACTCCATCCCTGCCTTGGTCCCCGGCCCCTGCCTTTCCGCCTGCCTCTCAGCCCCCAATCCCACTTGGCTCTAGCTTCCCTGCCGGTAGGCCCCTGCCTCGCCTCCGTCCTCTCCATCTCAGAGTGGGAAGGATGGAAGGGTCAGTCGGCTCGGGGGTCTTTTGAATGAACGTAGTGGCCAGGAAATAGGGGCTGAAATAAGAACTTTGGCGACTTCCCTTATTCTCCAGGACCCTCTTCTTCTTGTTTAGGACACTTACCTCCATGTGTGTCCACTCAAGTTCCTCCGTGTGGATCACTGCAGAGTCCAAAGGCAGCAGGGACCATCTATCACAATTTCACCTCTCAGGGCTCTATATGATCACCACACACGTCACAGCTAAAAAGGACGCTCTTTTGAAATACGAAAGGAGAGGGGAAGAAAACTGGTCTCACTAAGTAGCAAGTGCAACTTCATTTTCCAGGTCTGAAATTAAAATAGACACCATCACGTATAGTAGTAGAGGCGTTGCCACGGTACCTGGGTTGGAGTCTGAATTTTCAGTTTACTAATTAAGTGACCTTCGGTGAGTCGTTTATCTGTCTCAGTTTCTTCCTCTAAATTGTGGGTACCTGCCTATTGCTGGGTTACATGACCCACTCTGTGTGAGGCACTTGGTGTCTGCCTATACCGGGGTGCATGCCGAGCTGGTGATGTCCATTCTTATGAGAATAAGGTCTTTTTTTTCTCGTCCTAAACCCAGTGTGCTGCCTAAGCGTTCCCGGCTGTGTATGTCCTAGCCTGGTGACTTTTCCTGTCTTTTACTTCTATCCCAGATATCTCCCATCTGCTAACGCCACTTGGGTCAAACACTCACATCTTTGGATCACCTAGCTCCCCCCCACCCTGACTTTATGTTCTCTTACTTTGAA
Organism: Sturnira hondurensis; assembly: GCF_014824575.4. Lineage (NCBI taxonomy): Eukaryota > Metazoa > Chordata > Mammalia > Chiroptera > Phyllostomidae > Sturnira > Sturnira hondurensis. The sequence goes on from NW_028093774.1 coordinate 18,667,916, forward strand.
ACATGTAGCAATAGTTTTCGCCTTTTTTTCCTTCTAATGAACTCTGTGCCTTGTAGTAAATTCAAAATTGATGACATGTATTTATAGCAATAGAAACTTGAAGCCAAATTTCTCAAAGATTAAGCAAATGAATACTCAGAAAGTCTCATAATCATCTGTCCCTTGCATAGGTCAATATTGTTGATATAAGGGTTGTTTTTGACAGCAAACAAAACCAAGCATTTGAAGTGGAAAGGTCTTAAGTTCAGGGCCCTGGCTGGGTAGCTAAGTTGGTTGGAGTGTCTTACTGATATGCCAAGATTGGACCTCAGGTCCTGGAACACACAAGAAGCAACTAATAAATGCATAAATAAATGAAACAATAAGTCAGTGGGTGTCTCTCTCCCTCTCTCCCCCCTCCCTTCCTCTCCTTTCCTCTCTCTGTAAAATCTGTTTAAAAAATAAAGAATAGTCCAGTATATATTGGAGGGTAATGGGTTTGTCTCTGAAGGCCCCCCCTACACCTCCAATTGGTTCCTACACCCACTTTGTCTTCCCAGGACATGGCTAGAAATAAGGTTACGTCCTCCTGTTGCCCTCCGAAAGCAGGAGGAGTGTCGATTTTTTTCTATTTCATGTAGGGGTTTGTTTTTGTGTCCTGGAGCAGGATCTTCTCCTTGCGGTATGATATGTTGCTAATAAAACAGCTAATAAAATAATAATAATGATGATGATGATGATAGCTTACATTGCTTGCTCTGTGTCAGAAAAAGCAGTGGGAAAAGATTGGCTTATATTATCTGACTTCCTGTCATTTTTCTTTCCGTTTTCCAGCCAAGAAAGGTTAACTTTGTTGCCCAAGTTAGCTGTGGAGTTTTTACTGTCCCTGTGAAATTGTCTTCGTGCTCTGGTGAAATTTACAGTAGCTTATTTTTATTTTTATTGGCCGTTAGTCAAGTATTAGTAATCCAGGGTATGGTCTTTGCCCTCTAGGTGCTTTTAGTTTGGCGAGGAACAAAAACCAACACTTCAAAACATGATATAACTGGATGTTTTTATTATAGTTTTTGATGTACTTATCCCCCGCCACCCCCCAAGAATCTTGTTTGAGGGACAGTCTGTCTTGTGTATCTTCTAGAGCCCTTAATGTCTTGTCTTCGACAGGGGTACCAACCTGCTGCCCGCCGGCTGCATGCGGCCCAGAATGGCTCTGAATGCGGTCTGACACAAAATTATAAATTATGCACGGACCTTTTTTTCCCCCTTCTCATCATTTTTTGTTAGTGTTTTTGTACGTGTGGCGCAAGATATCTCTTCTTCCAGTGTGGCTCAGTGACGCCAAATGGTTGGACACCCCTGTTAGAGGTTCTGTAAATATTTGCTGGATTGTGGGACGAAGTCTCAACACAGAGATGTGGAGGAGCATCACGTGATCATAAGGAATTAGGGTTGAAATGATCAAGAATGTTCCTTAGGGTAAAGCAGTAGTTCTCAACCAGGAGGGATGTTGACTCCCCCAGGAGACTTTTTAGTTGTCACAATTCCCAGCGGGAGGAAAAGGAGGGCCATTACTGACATCTAGTGGGGTAGAGGCCAGGGATGCCGGTAAACATCCTGTGATGCCCAGGACAGCCCCCACAATGCAGAATTATTTGGTCCCAAATATCACTAGTGCTGCTGTTGAGAAACTTTCAGTTAGAGTTAATGCTGGGTTTACAGAGCAGTGTGGAACTCAGGCTTTTGGCTTGGCTCAGAGTTTGTAAGCTTGGGATAAACTCCAATTAGGAGTTTCTGCCTCCTTTTTTGAGTAATTGATCCAATGAGTAAGCAATAGAGGCCTAAGAATGAGTGAAATTGAAGGAGGTTTCTGCCATCCTTTCGTAGAGGGAAGCCAGCAATAAGAAATGAGGTTGTTATCGAATTGAGGGTTTTGATTTCTCCATGTATCATTCCTTCAAAGCAAGAATTTGTAAAAATAATCATAACTTGTTTTTGAAAAGTATTTTTAAAAGTATTCTCAACAGAGAATACCTTTTGACAGTCTTCATGTTTGTTGACTGAGGTTTTGCTGATAAAGTAAGAATAGTGTTTATGTGCTTCTGAACTAAGCTCTCCAGGGGTCATAGTGTTCTTACTGTTTTATGAACTGTGATTGTTTTTAATAGTCTTTTATTTGGGACACGTGGGTCCTGCAGTCCCCAAGAGGAGAGAGATTACTCTTTATATATGTTGCATCACTTAAAAGCAGGGATTTTTTTTTCTTCTTCTTTCTTTCTTTCTTTTTTAATGATTGGAAAGCTTTGGGAAAAATAAAGAGCCAAATCTGGTATGACCCTGAAAGCAGCAGTAGAACTGGGTTTGGTGTATGTGACCTTGAGCACTCTTAATGCATTTTATAGACATTAAGGACGGGAGACAGGGCATGTGACCTTGGTCACGGTTCTTACGTAGGATTTAGAGCAGTGCAGTGTCTTTCTGCAGTGACGAAAATGTTCCAGTTCTGTGACTATTTCAATTTGATTTTTAAATTTAGAAATCAGTAGCTACCATATTGGATAGAACAAAAGAGTAGAAGTCTGTGCCAAAAAACCCTTATGTTTTTTGGGTTTCTCTTGCAGTTTCGTGTCAAAACACCCTATAAATCTATCTGCCTGTGGGTTATGTTTTTCTGTTACATAAGTGCTGCTGTTGAGAAACTTTCAGTTAGAGTTAGGCTGGGGGGTTTTTTTGCTGCATTTTATGGTGTTGAGATAGCCAGTTAGTCCTGTCATCGTTTAGTCCATGACATCCCACCGGAGGTTTATAATCTGACCACTCAGGAGCGTTTCCCACTCACACGGGCTGAGGAGAAATCGGATTGCATGGTCTCTGGGCTTGGTTGGAATATAAATTCAGCCAGTTGCTTTCTGTTTGAGCCTCTTGAGTCTATAACCACATAACCTGCTTTTGGTTCCTCTGCACTCGAATCTAATAGCTCAGGCTAATTATCTTTCTGCTCCCGCTTTAGTGAAAGGGAAGTCCTGTGAGGTCTGTTCTAAAGAACTTTGACTTGATATTAAGATGCTCTAGACAAGCCTACTTTTTGGTTCTCTTTGTAGAGAAAGTATAAGTACACAATAAATTTAAATCTGTACTGTGATCAGAATGTCTAAAACCATATTCTGGTAACAGAAAGAAAACTTGTTTTTTAAAATATAGGTTTTTTTAAATTAAAGACTTTATTTATTTTTAGAGAGGGGGAAGGGAGAGAGAAAGAGAGGGAGAGAAACATCAACATGTGAGAGCTACACTGATCAGTAGTTTCCTATCTCTCACCCCCAACTGGGGGCCTGCCACCCAGGCGTGGGCTCTGCCTGCGAATCCCACCGGCCACTTTTCAGTTTGCAGGCAGGCACTCCGTCCGTCCCCTGACCCATACCAGCCAGGACAGAAAACACGTATTTTAAAAATAGAAAATAAATCATTTTAAGAAAGGTTCTTTTTTTCCCCTTTTCTTCTTTGGCCGTCACTTACAGATCAAGTTATTCTTGAGCTTCCATTTGCCCTGCTCCCTTCATTGTTTTTAGGACCATGGCCATTCAAGGAGCACAGTCTTACTTCTGCCTTGTTAGCAAGTACATGCCAATATCATTTGATTATTAATTTTTCTTTAAATTGACATTTGAAATTGTTTCATTCTAAATAATATCTGTGACACTGCTAGTTTGACATACCAGTTTTTCCTAATATTAAAATAAATACATACACCCTGGCTGGTGTAGCTCAGTGGATTGAGCGTGGGCCTGCGAACCAGAGGATCGCGGTTCGATTCCCAGTCAGGGCACATGCCTGGGTTGCAGGCCAGTTCCCAGCAGGGGACTCATGAGAGGCAACCATACATTGATATTTCTCTCCCTCTCTCCTTCCCTTCCCCTCTAAAGATAAATAAATAAAATCTTTTAAAAATTAATACATACAAAATAAAATAACATTAAAATAAATACATTAAAATAAGAACATTTTCTCACATACCATCAAAATTTGCAAGACTTGTCCTGGTTTCTCTGGTCTCTGTTAGGAATCCCTGTAGAATTGGTCTATATTTGGCTGGTAAAGTAAAAGCTGTACTATAGAAAAATTGGCTTTTGCTTCTTTACAGTAGTCTAAATTTCACTAAAGAAGTTTAGGAAATCTGAAAAGCTATGTTTGTAATTGTTTTCTCTTTAAAACAAGACTGCATATTTTACACTTTACCTTTCTGGAAATAAACAGGTATTTCTTTTTCATTTTTTTACTTTCTGCCTCTCAATCCAATTACGAGTTGTTTTCTCAGTGGTTCTTATGTAATTTAGCATATACATTTAACCTTAAAAAATTAAAAACAATATCTTTTCACCTTTTTTCCTGCGTACATTAGCCTGTTAAGGTGCTATGAGAAGTGACTCTGAATGTATGAAAAACGCTCAACCTAACTCATGATAAGAAAATAAATTATAAGTATACTGGGTATAGTTTGACATCTCACTGTTGGTAAATGTGTATAGAAACAAGCAGTTTCAGGCATTGCTGATAGCAGTGTAAATTGGTACAAATGCTGTAAGGGCAATTTCTTAATATCCACCAAAATGATAATTTATGCCCTCATTGATCCATTTCTTCTACGAATTTATCCAATAGATTTATTCATGTGTCTGTTTAATGACGCAGAGACAAGACTATTATAGCATTATCTGTGATGGTAAAAGATTAGAAAGGATATAAATGTTCATCAGTAGGGAACTAGATAAATGAATTATGGAATAGTCAGTGAATGAAATATTAATTAGCCATAGAAAGGAATGAGGACGTTTTTCATATGCAGTTGTGGAGAGGTCTAAGATATACGTGGTATAAACAAAGGGCATAGTGATATTATGTCTGGCATTTCCATTGTTTGTGCAAAAAAGAATACGTATGTGTGGGTATCCACTCACATACCTTTTTTATATGCATAAAATTTTTCTGAAAGACTATGCAAAACCTAATAACATCTGTTGCTTTGGGAGGTAGGGACTGAGGTGGGAGAAGGTTTTCACTGTATATGTTTACACTTTTTGAGTTTTGAATAATGTGAATATACTAACTATTCAGAAAAAATACATATACGTGTTATGAGATTTTTTGCTGTGTATGTTGTAAGTTAGAGCCATCCTGTGCATTTCTATTGCCTTTCTGGTCATCAGGAACTGACCTTTTCTGGGTCTTTTTTTTTCTCTTGGATCAAATTTTTATGAAAAAACGGGTTGTAAGTCTCCTTAGGGATTAATTTTGTGTTATCCTTTAAACCAACTACTGTCTTCCATTACTTTGGTGGTACTTTCATCTCTGTCTGCAAATTCAACCTCACTGAAGTCTGTGTTATGATCTAAGAGACAGGACAGATCAAAGGGAGATGGAACCATTACTTAGATAAGCTTATACTGTAACCAGTGACAAAGAACACTTTCAAAATTTGTTGTGTTTCCATTTTACTCACTAAGGTATCATCTTTAAACTGAGAAGAGTAAAGAGGCGATGTGGGTTTCTTCGAGTAATGGCAGGATACGTGATTGGGATCAGTTCTCCCGCTGGAGGCAATTAGAAAATAATTGTCGAAATATAAACATCTGCTTGAAGATCCTGGAGGGCTAGCCAGATAATGAAAACTTACCAGGCTATGATCCACGTCAGGGCAGAAGTGTAAAAGTAGAAGTCCAAGGGTAGGAGTCCATTGTGGGGCTCCTTTTTCCTTGGAGGGTAGATGCTGGATTTCTGAGTGGGGAGACTGAATGACAAGGCTGTGAAAGTGCCTCTCTGGACGAAGCAACAGGGATCGATGGGCGGGACCAGTCAAGCAGGGGGACCCTGGTGAATCCCCTTTCCTTTGGGTTAAGACCATGAAAGGCCATGTGCTAGAAGTAACGGTAAATTGGAGGCAGGCTGTTGCAGGGACCGAAGCGCAGCTTCAGAAGCATCTCAGTTCATGTGATTGGATCAGGGTGACTCCAGGTGCTTGTGCCCCAGGGTACGTGGAAGAAGCAAGGTAACTATCTGAAGGACGGTTGGTAGGATTCAAAGTATTTCCACAACAGTTTTGCAAGAACGATTTCTGCCACATAGCAGAATGACTACATGCACGAGAAGAGACAATGTTAACAAAAATCAAATAACAGACAGGAAAAGTGGATTTATACAGGTACAGATTTTGGAGTCACCATATACAGACTTAAAAATAATTATATTTATTGCCCTGGCTGGTGTGGCTCAGTGGATTGAGTGCTGACCTATGAACTGAAGGGTCACCAGTTCAATTCCCAGTTGGGGCACATGCCTGGGTTATGGGCCAGCACTGGAAGCTAGATTATTTTTAAAATAGTGAATGAAAATAACTTGATATAAAATCTATTTTTTCAGTGGAGTTTACAGCAGTGAAGATGAAATAAAGATATTTTCAGACATTCGGATACAGGCTTTTTCACCTTCAGACCTGCACTAGAGGAATAACTAAATCTTTCAGGCAGAATCAGACTTGTCCCAGATGAAAGGAAAATTGCAATTTAATCTTACCCATTAACATAGATGCAAAAAGTCATCAATAAGACATTAACAACTGAATCCGGCAATATGTATGACCAAGTTGAGTTTTTCCAGGAATGAAAAGTTACTTTAACATTAAAAAAAGCATTGTAAATCACCATTTTAGCACACTGGAGGATAAAAGTTATCAGTTTAATCAATGCAGGGAAAAAGTTTGATAAAATTCAACCTCCATTTATGATTCAAAACCTTTAGCAAACTAAGAATAAAATTAACTTCTTCATTATTGGATAAAACATATCTACAAAAAAAAACCTACAAGCAACTTCAAACTTGATGATGAAATTTGAAAGTTTTCCTCTTAAGATTGGGAATAAGACAAGGGTGCTCACTCTCACTACTTACTATTTATTATTTTACTGGATATTTCAGCTAATATAGCCAGGCAAGAAAAATAAAATATTACCTGACTGGACATAGTCAGCTAATCTATGAGGATTAGAAAGATTCTGTTAAGTCTGTTGTTTGCAGATGGTGACTGTGCACATGGGAAATACAAAACAGCTTGCAGAGGATGACTGTGTACCTGGAGAATCCAAAAAAAAAACATGCAGATAAATCACTAGGATTAGTCGTGGTGAATTTGGTCAGATTGCTGGATACAGAGCCAATATGCAAAATTCCACTGCATTCATAAATATCAGCAACAACATTTTTAAAAATTTAAATATTTTTTATAGAGTAAAAAATTAGGAATAAATTTTACAAAATGTATTTAAACTTCTGCAGAAGATGATAATACATTAAAGAATATCTAAATAAATGGAAGGATATACCATATTGTTACATTGAAATAATATTGTAAAGATGTCACTTGCCCCCAGTTTTACCTCTAGGTAAAATTCAATCCCAATAAAAATTCCAGCAGGGTTTTGGTGGGCTTTTTGGGGAGAATTTAACAAGCTGATTCTAAAATGTGCGTAGAAGTGAAAGGCCACAAACAGCAAAGACATTGGTAATAACAAGATGGAAAGATTTGTTCTATTAGGGTATCAAGAGGCATTTTAAAGCTTTACGCAGTAGTCTCATGGGCTCTAGGAATAGCATAAAAGCCTTCAAATAGAATCCTTGATTTGCAACAAAGATTGTACAGTAGATTAGTAGGGAAAGAATGGTAAATGTTGCTGGAACAGTTGAATATCATAGAGGATAGAGAGAAGGAAAGAAAAGAAACTTGATTCTTGTCTCACACACAGTAAGTCAACTCTGGATTGTAGATCAAAATGTGAAAGGTAGTACAATAACCTTTTAAATATAGATAACATAGGATAATATTATCTTGATCTCAGTGTAGGGAAAGACATCTAAACAGGATACATAAAGACTAATAAGCTCTAGGTGGTGTGACTCAGTGGATTGAGCGTGGGCCTGTGAACCAAAGAGTCACCGGTTCGATTCCCAGTCATGGCACATGCCTGGATTGTGGGCCAGGTCCCCAGCGTGGAGGCATGCGAGAGGCAACCGCACATTGATGTCTTTCTCCCTTTTTTCCCTCCCGTCCCCTCTCTCTAAAAATAAATAAATAAAATCTTTTAAAACAGAGTAATAAAAGAATAATGATAAATTTTGACTATATTAAAATTAATCCCGGTTAATTGAAGAACCCCATTAAAAGAGGTAAAAGGTAAACCACAGAGTGGAAGCAGGTTGACAAACACACATAGTTGACCAAAGGTTTCTTTCCAAAACTCCTAAAATAAAAAGACAGTCCAGCTTTTGTCTTTTGTGTCAGAGGACACCAAGGTGCGGCTTTCTTCAGTCTTCCCTAATCCAGGTTCATCTGATACCAGCCTTGACTGTGCCACTTAAATTTGACCTCATCAAAGCCGTGCACCAATGATGCACAGGTTGGGAAGTTGGTTCCGGGTCTGCCCTGGCCCCTGAGATCGGCCCCCTGGGCCTGCCTCCAAAACAGGTTGCCGATGACATAACCAAGGCAACCAGTGGTTGGAAGCGTCTGAGACTTACAGTGAAACTGACCATATAGAGAAGACAAGTCCAGACTGAGGTGTACCTTCTGCCTTGTCCTCATCATCAGAGCCCTGAAGGAACTGCCAAGAGAAAGAAGCAGAAAAACGTTAGGTACTGTGGAGACTCAGTTGTGATGAGGTCGGCAGCGTTGCCCGGTGAATGTGGTACCAGGCTTCAACCAGAGAGCTCTGTGGAAATGTTGCCAAGGTTGTGGGTTTGATCCCCGATGAGGGCACATACGAGAATCAACCAGTGAAAGCATAAACAAGTGGAACAATAAGTAGATGTTTCTCTCTCTCTAAAATCAATAAATAAAAGTTAAAAATAAAAAGAATCATTGGAATTAAAAAATCCAGTAGTAAAATAGGCAAGGGACTTGGTCAGGCACTTTCCAAAAGAGGATTTCAAAATGGCAAGAAGCATGCTGAGTCGTCAGTGGTGTGCAAACTGAATGAGCAGATACCCACCAGAATGGCCCAGATGAAAAATACTAATACGAGCAAGTATGGGAGAGTCTACGAACTAGTAGGAAAGCTCCTCAGTGCTAGCGGGGCACGTACCTGACACAACCCCTTGGGAAATAGTGTGGCATTACCTTCCAGAGTTTACCATTCACATTTCTGTGATTTAACCGTCCCATTCCGAGCTTTGTGTCCAACATCAAATGCATGCACGTGTGTGCCAAGAGACGTGTGCACGAATATTCATAGCAGCATTATCCATGATAGCCCCCAAATGAGAAATAAGCCAAGTTTCATCAACAGTATGTTGATAAGTTATGGCATCATCATGGAATTTATAAAGCAATGAAAATGAACTAACTACCCACACCAACTTGAACGAATGTTTCTGACAATATTGACTGAAAGAAGCTAGACTTAAAACGTTCTGTATCATTTGCTTTTATACAGAGTTCAGAAAACAGGCAGAATGCAGTGATACTATTTAGAACTAAAGAAAAGCAAAGAAATGATTCCCACCAGTCAGAGTAATAGGAGGAAGGGAGAGGCTAATGATTGGGAGGGTCATGGATGGGGCTTTTGGAGTGCTAGGAATATTCTATTTCTTGGCTTAGATAGTAGTTATGTATCATAGGTGTTTGCCTGTGATAATTTATTGATAGCACATTTTGGGGTACCTTTCTGTATGTTGTATTTCACAGTAAAAGATTTAAAGAGGAGTCTGTGTAATGTGGATATTAAGAGTGCTAGCTTTGAACTCCCCTGCCTGAGTTCATATTGCTTCTCTTTTTGCAAGCCATCTAGGGCAAGTTACTTGATTTTGCTGAGCCACAAGTTCTTGAACTATCAAAGTTCTTGAACTATCAAAAGGAACTGATACTAGTATCAACCTCAATGATTATGCGATTTAGAGAGATTTCACTAAAAATTCAACAAGGCGATACCTGCAAAATGCTAGAATTTGGCACACAGTAAGTGATCACTGTGGCTTGGTTATAATAGTAACGGAGACCTGAATGAAAACAGGGTATCTAGCTACGTTAAGTTTAAACTTCTGGATCCAGGCAAATTCTGTTCATGTGTTTGGGTCAGAGTTCTTGGGTGTAGCCAACAGAAACTGATTCTGGCTACAGTAAACCGAGGACTGTTGGAAGGGCACAGGAGGCTCACTACAGTGTTAGTAAAGGAAGGCCGAGGAGACTAGAGGTTAAGCAGCAACACTGTGATCAGGGCTCATTGGTGGCCACCAGGTGGATCCTCTCTCTCTCCTTCACAGCACTCCCATTTCAAATTCTTGGTGGGATATATTAGGTCATGTGCCTGTTTCCTCACTTCCTAGAGCTGAAGAAGGATCTTCCATTCTGACTTTCATGGGGTACTGTTTACAAAGTCAGTCCTCCCCCAGGAGGAGAAGGTTGAGTATGTGATAGTCGAGTTGTCTACTTACATCCAGGGTCCTGCAAGAACCTGCAAATGTAATTGTGTCATGATTGAGGAATGCTAGGGACTTGAAACGAACCTACGTACCAGTTATCCTAAAAGGAAGAGAGAATAGAGTCCAGAATCTGCAAACCATGGAACTTGATATGGCTTCTCAGCAAAGTTCTAGAATATGTCACAGATGATTTGTGAACACTTAGTGAAGAGAATAAGGGTTAGGAGGAACCAGCCTGAGCATCTGCAGATTTGTCCCCCTAATTATTTTCTACTCAAGTCCCGTCTGCCTCAGCTATCACTGTTAAGTCCTCACTGTCTCTCATGTGAACTTCCGCAGAGGCCTCCAATCTGATCTGATAAAAATTCATCCTCCCAGCAGCTGCCCATAGAATTCTACTAAGGAATAAAATGTGATCATGTCATTTGCTTAAAATTCTTCATCACCTGTGGGGTAAAGGCCCTTCACAGTCTTCCCTGCTAAACTGAAAGCTTCATGGAGGCCAGAACTGTGTCTGCTTCAGCACATTATCTCCAGTACCGAGTGTGGGGCCAGGCACTTGACAGGAATTTGATGAGTATGGAGTTAAACTGATGGACCCTTGGCTCATCTACACTCATCTGTACACACTGAACTGGCATGGTGCTTTGCTTGCTTGTTTTACTAATGTTTCTTTTGTTTTTAATCCTTACCCAAGAATATTTTTTATTACTGATTTTAGAGAAAGAGGAGGTGGAAGAGGAGAGAGAGAGAGAGAGAGAGAAAGAAAGAAAGAGAGAGAGAGAGAGAGAAAGAGAGAGAAAGAGAGAGAAAGAGAAACATCAATTGGTTGCTTCCCACATGTGCCCCGACCTGGGATCGACCTGCAACCTAGGTATGTGCCCTGACCAGAGATCGAATCCGTAACACTTTTGGAGTTCCAGAATATGCTCCAACCAACTGAGCAGCATGGCCAGGGCATGTCTGTAGTATTCTTGTGAGAACAAAACTGAACCTGAATCTAGTCAAGCCTCAAGGTCAACACTGTCTGATAGAATTTTCCTTGATAATTAAAAATGCTCCCCTGCGGTCCAGTACGGTAGCCACTAGCAATTTGTGGATTTTAAGTACTTGGAATGTGGCTAGTGAGACTGGGGACTGAGTTTAACATTTTATTTAACTTTAATTAATTCAAATTTAACCACATGTGCTAGTGGCTCCTGGGCTAGCATCGCTCTAGGTCCATGACCATTTTACAGGTAGTAAATACAGGGCATAGAAGAATCTACTAAAGTGATACCATGAAAATTCAATCAGCCAAATTCAGAATATGGGAAAATCTGCATGTCACATGATCTTTTTATTTTTGTTTCAACAAATGCATGAAAAACAATGGGGTGAAGATTAGTATAGATTGAGACTTAACATACATAGAAGCTAAATTTAGTGTGTGAACCTTATTTGCATCCTGATTAAAACGAACCAGCTGTTAGAAAAGAGACCTTTGAAAGGAGTGGGGAAATTTGAACACAGACAGAATTTTAAACGATGGTATGGACTTGCCAATTTTGTAGGAGTGATGATGATCATGTACCTAAACTGAAAGTCTTTTTCTTTGGAGATGTATTCCAAATGGATGTAGTGACCTCTGTGTGTATGGTGGTGGTCAGGGAGGTGGGGATAGAGGAAATGAGAGGGAGGATGATGGGAAGGTAGGGAGTGGGTGCATGAGTCTAGCCTCTAATTTTGTTTCTATCCAAAATTTTCTCAAATCACATTTTTACACAGTAGTGATTAAAATACACAAAGGGAATAATTTTCTCAAAATTCAGAGTAGGAGGAGATATGAATGGGAAGGGGCGTTATGCAAAGGACTTCTGAAGTGCTAATAATTAACCTAGTTGGTGAGTATGCAGTTATTGGTATTATTACCATTTTTAGCCCTGTGTCTGCTTCTCATGCAGTGTTCCATACGTGTGATGTATTTCACAATGAAAAGTACAAAGGACAGAACGGAACTGTACAGGGTCCAGTTGGAGGAAGCACAGCTGGGCCTCACGGGGATGAGGAGGTGTTCAGGTGGACTCTGCAACTGTTTCCCTCGTGGGCCCCACAGTGGCTTGTTTCCTCCGTCTGCTCGCGTGCATTGTTTTCCTGTTCCCAACAGTCATCCTCGTGCTTAGTCACCTGCTTGGACGAGGCCTGTGGAGTCTTCTTCAAATGGCGGGCCCAATCCATGACCTCACTGAGGCTCTTTAGTTTGTTTGGTCTCTGATACCAACTCTAGATTTTGGGGAAGAGAATTGGACTGGCTTTTGGGCAGGCGTTCACCCAAAACTAATAAATGAACTATGGCTAGCATAGTGCACCTCGGTGGCAGGGCCTCGCAGGGGAAGTTTTTAAGAAAGAGTTGCAGATACCTCTAACATAGTGTCATTGCCTGTAATGGTGAGAGATTTGAAACAATATCTAGCTCTATCAATAGAGGCTTGGGGATCAGTTAAAGAAATTCTGGTATAGCCTGTACGATACTACACAGTCATTTTGATCCTGAAAAATGTCCATGAATAATGTTCAGTAATACTTGATGTGTGTCCTTTTAGAAATATATACATTTGTGTTGAGCCATAGAATGAGTGGAAACTATAAAACACTAATGAGCAATTAATGAAAGCTGTATTTTGGGGAATCCTGAGCTAGCAGGCATTATAGTCCAACTGAGCAGCCCATGGTACATCATGTCCAGCAGACCTGTGGTCTCCATGCCCCACACCAAGCTGATGGTTGGGGGTGGAGGGAATACACTTATGTACCTGTCTGTGTGTACTTACGAGTACGTAAATACATTTACAAGAGGAAATGCACCAAAATGCCAACAGTGGTTATTTTTAGCTAGTGAGATTATGGTTGTTGTTTTTGCTTATTTGTGTTTCCTGATTTTTCCTACACTGAATAATGAGTTATTTGTATATTAAAGCCTGTAAAGATAAATGCAAAATATTTTCTTATCTGTATACAAATAGCAGAGCACATATTAGTACAATTTCAAAAGTTAACTTGAAATAAATAATAGAGATATGTAAAGTCTTGCATGTAAGTTAAAAACTCAATTATCTTCCACAAATCTGTATCAAAAATAGAATAGAAGAGTGACAAGACTTATAATAAGCTTATTTTTGTAAGTTCTGGAGATCTTGATTAACTTATTTAGGTCAACAGTGTAAGTTTTCAGTTAAAAAAGTCAAGTGCCCTGTTAGGATATTATGTCAAGAAGTACTGTGTCCTTACTGAGAGCTTGTTGTTTCAGTGTATTCTGCGTGGATGTGAGCACACCTGAAAAGCTGCCTGTTTTAGGTCCTCACCTTAAAATGGGGCAAAGTGGAGCACCTAAGTGAGGCCAGCCGGGTCGGAGGTCACCTAAGGGGTGACTGAGAGAACTGGAGATGGTCAGCCAGCCTGGGAAGGAGCGGGCAGGCAGTGTGATAGTGGGCTGTGAATATTTGAGAGGATATCTTAAGGAGGAGTGATCGAATTGCAGGATTTATTAGGAAGTGGATTTTCCTTGGTCAACGTGAGGAAGGACTTTCTGTTCTGCTTATTGCCCACTGGGAAGGGCCTCTTCCCAGGGCGGCAGAGACTGGGGAGGACACATCTGACTGTCACCTTGGACTCAGTGCTGTTGTTGAGATGTGTAAAGTAAACCTTGACTCTTCCCCCATGTGTCTCCCCTTTACTCTCGCACCACTACCACACTCACAACTCTGATACCAGAAGTGAGGGGTTCTTCACCCACACCACGCAATTCTGCAACACCAGCTGGGTGTCCGTAATTTAACTCAGTTATGACACTCTACCTGGAGGTCGGCGCCATCCCGCCAGATGGCCCTGCACCCCTACTTCAGATGTCAGTGTGAACGTAGTAGGTCCCCAGGCTACCACAGCGTCTGTCCTACTTGGCTGAGAATTGACCCACCTCCCTCTTGGATTTGATGATGTGTTAGAACAGCTTACAGAACTCAGGGAAACATGTTTACCAGCTTCTTAACCGCTGTGCTGAAGGCTGCAGGGAACAGTCAGATGGAGATACAGAGGGACAGGTATCCCAGGAGGGTCCAGAGCTCCCGTCTCCGTGGAGCTGGGGCGCGTTGCTCTCCCAGCGTATGGATGTGCTCACCGAGTGGGAGGCTCCCGAATCCTGTACTTTTGGATTTTTATGGAGTCTTTATCAGACAGGCACAATGCAGATCATTAACTTCAGTTCCAGCCCCTTCTCCTCTCTGGAGAATGGAGAGTGAGGCTGAAAGTTCCAAGCTTCTATTCCTGGCTTGGTCTTTCCAGTGACCAGCCCCCTTCCAGGAGCCCATCCAGAATCGCCTCACAAAACACAAGTCGTTTATCTCACCCAAGAATTTCCTTGGGATTTAGGTACTCTGTGTCGGCAATCAGGGTCACAGACCAAATGTTAGAGCAAAAGATGCTCCCAGTGCCCTTGTCACTTAGGAAAGTATAAGGGTTTTGGGACTTTTGTGCCAGGAGCCAGGTGCAGAGACTAATACATGTATTTTCACCCTGGCCGGTGCCGCTCAGTGGGTGGGAGTGTCATCCCATAACCGAGAGGGTGCTTCTCTCTCGCATCGATGTTTCTCTTTCTCCTTTCCTCTCTCTTTAACAGCAGTGAAAACTGTGTCCTAGGTGGGGATTTTATGTGTGTGTGTTCTGTTACCTTACAAGAGAAAAACTGTGTGGCGTGAGCTCTAAGACTTTTCTATCAAGACAGTGTGAATTCTCTGACGAAAAGAAAAATAGATCTTATTTACATACAAAAAATGAGACTAGATTAAAATTGGATTACAAATATTTGCCTGTCATTTGCATTTTTATGTTGCTTCCAAACTCTGAAACTTGCAGGATTCGAGGTTTACTTCAGTAAGTTGTATTTTGAATTAAGAAGTTAACTTTGGCCTTGGCTGATGTAGCTCAGTGGATTGAGCATGGGCCTGCAAACCAAAGGGTTGCTAGTTTGATTCCCAGTCAGGGTGCATGCCTGGGTTGCAGGCCAGGTCCCTGGTGCAGGGTGCACAGAGGCAACCACACGTTGATGTTTTTCTCCTTCTCTTTCTCCTTCCCTTCACCTCTATCTTAAAATAAATAAATAAAAATTTTAAAAAAGAAGTGAACTTTGGGCTCCAGTTTCTTGCTGTCCTAGCAAGAGGACATTAAACCAGGGCGATCTAAATACACACCAAACCATATGGCTACCTGAGGGCTCAAGGAACAGCTAAGTGAACAAACCACAAAACTAAGTAGCACCCAGTGGCAGCCTGACTGCCTGGTTTGAGTCCTGTCTCTGTGCCACGTTTTCCTTACCTGCACACCGGCAGTGGCAGTGCCAGCCCCAGGCTTATTGTGAGCCTGGGAACATAGCTCTCGTTGTACATTTCGCCTCCACGCTCCTCAAAGGCACCCAACAGCATTCAGTATGTCCTCGGTGAATGAGTGCGTAAATGCATGAAATTACAGTACCCGATCTTGGATACAGTGATCTGAGCTTATTGATTATAGAGGTGGCGTTCTGTACTTTGGTGCTGAATTCCAGTTTGTTTCATTCTACATCTCACTCTGCCCTGTATTTCCTACCTAATTTAACCATCTGCTTTCTGAGAAATAATGATTCTTGAGTTAGGATTACATCTGTGGGGACTTGTTTTGAAAAATGAATTATTTTTTATAAATGGGTTATGACTGTCTCAGAATACTTGGATGTGATGATTTCAATAACTTACGGACTGGGCCTTTCAGAGTATAAAGTTATGCCCAGGGTATTTTTGGGAAGGGAAAGTTGTTTGAAACTGCCAGATTGATTTGTTTGTTTGCTTGTTTGTTTATTTATTTATTGTCCTCGTCTAATTGCATGCTTAGAGAAGGAAAGGAAGGGAGACAGAGAGGGAGAGAAACATTGATGTGAGAGAGATACATCGATCAGTTGCCTCTTGTATGTGCCACAACTGGGAATTGAACCTGTGACCTTTTGGGTTAGGAAATGACGCTCCAACCAACTGAGTCACACTGGCCAGGACCTTCCAGATTTTTAAAAATGGTACAAGCCAGGGATTGTGTTCCCTCCTAGATGTTGAACTTTTCTTTCCATGATTTTCTAGAGAAGGAAGATCTAGAAAACACCAAGGTCGCCTCTCCAGTGGCTTCTGCCTCGGATCCAGGGCCCCAGTCCTCACCCTACAGGTAGGGACGACAACGGCTTTGCATACAGTGCTTCTACAGCTTTCTCTTCAGAGAGAAGGAATTGGCGAAAGAAGTGGGCAGCGACTTTAAGGGGGAGGACAAGTTGAAGTGAAGGGTCTGAATGGCTTGCCGCCAAGTAATCAACCCTTCGGTGTGTTTAGGGTTGACATTAGAGCTATTCCAAGTTATGAAGTTTGCTTGGACTCAGAGAATCAAACTGTAACAAACAGTGTAGTGCCTTTATGTTCTCCTGAAGACTAGGTTCAAATGGAAGACATTTGGAGTGGACTGCAGGTGGACTTTCAGGAGAACAGGTGTTTGGGTTTTATTCAACAAATGCACACACACACGTTATTGGAGGCAGTTTTTATTAAGTAATTTTCAGATTAAACCATTATGATGACTTTCAAGTTATCATTCTTAAATTAACTTTCCTCTCCGGCCATCTCATCGCCCCACCCTCCGTGACATCAGAGTGTGTAGGAGCAAGGGGAGAGTTGTGCTGAGCCCTAGGATGAGCAGACACGTGAAGCATTGTGGAATAATTATTGAAAACTATTTCGGAGAGTGCTGAGCGAGTGCATGGAGAATCCCACTGATCAGGGAATAGTACAGTTCAGGCAGAACCTATGGTTTTCATGTCTCACACAAAATTGATAGTGGGAGAATGTCAAGATATTTTAAAAATCTGTTACTTCTTGAGTAGAAGTTCTTTCTTCTTATCTTTTATATATGACATAAACTCTTTTCCCCCAAATTCAGATGATGGAAGATAATGACTGATGTAGTTGGTGATATTAATATAAGCCACACTTTATTAAATGCTCCTTTGTAATAATGATAACAAAATTATTACTTTTTATTGAATATTTATATTTGCTTATACTGTTCCAGGTTTTAAACTGTGTTATATCATTTAGTTGTCATAGCAACCCTCATTAAATAAGTATGCCTATTGTTTTTTAAGATGAGGAAAATCAAACTGAATTAAGTAGTTTGCCCGTTTACCCAGCTTCTGGTTACCCAGCTTCTGCAGCTTGCTCTCCTAAGGAGCAGTGGAAGAGTTTTGAGTTCTCTGCTTATAGCTACTGGGTTACTGTCTGTGACAGTCCTTCTGGAAGGCACAGTCTCCCCAAGGCGCTGATTGTGTGCGACAATGTACGTTCTCATCAAATCCTGGAGGAGGACTTTTCCTCCTCCTGCCACCACCCTTTCTCTGTTGGTCTGAAGGACCTTCGGGGATGGGTTTGGGCACAGAACTGATTTTCCCCCCTAAGAATAAATGTTTTTTGACTGAGGGTTATTTGTATGGAACATTCTTAGAAAGAGATTTAATTTTAAAGTTTTGTTTCTAAAATCTAGTATGTGAAGAAAAATCCAGCAATTGTGATAGCGAGTGCCTGATGCTTAGAGCCGTATTTGTGTTTTGTGTATGTTGGAAATGGAAACGTCACAATTGTGCCTGTTCTCGCGAGGCTGGCCCCTCCCATTGGGGCGGGGCCCGTTCTGGGTCAGCACGACCAGGAGCCTCCCCACGGGAGTTTCCCGCGTGTGGTTCATCACTGGCATCAAGTGATTTGCAGTTTATCTTCCCCAAAACACCCTTCACTGATTCTTCGGAGCGTAACACGCCAACATGAACATTGAATTTATGTGGCTGTTATTTATCCTGCTTAAAATATTTTTCACTAAGTAGAGCCATGTTTGTGCAAAGTAGCATGCACAAAGGCAATGAAGAGACTAAATTTTAGATGCTGTATACGGTCAGGGCAGGCTAGTAATGGTCAGATTAACAGTTGTATAATGGTTAGATTAACAGTTGTATTCTCACATTCTAAATATTCCTTTGGAATACTCCTTTGTTCCCAAACAAAAATTTATTTATTCACTTATTTATTCAACAGATAACGATTGGGTGTCTACTATTTATTCATTCAGCAGATATTTACTGAGAGCCTCCTAGGTACCTACCACTCTTACAGGCATTGGAGGTGCCACAAATGAACAAGTGCGTGGGAGAGGGGCATAAGGAGACTAAACGGGAAAAAACCAAAACTGATAAAGAAAAAAATGCACAAGCAATCCAAGTCCCTGGTCTCGTGGAATTTATACCCTAGCGAGGGAGGCAGATGGAAAAGTATGCACTGTCTTTCATGGACTCTAAGTTGCCATCAGCTGTAAGATGAACTGCTATTTTGTGTACCAGCAAGTAAGAAAAAAATGCCCAAGATAGCCAGTCTCATAAGAGACCCTCCACACGGAGCTTTGCTTCAACAAAAGCCAGCACCTTCAGGGAAAAGATAAAGGAGGAAACCCGCCCCTCTGCAGGGCAAAGGGCAGCGAGGAGACTGGCGTGTCTCCGCCTGGGCACTGTGTGAGGGCAGGGCGTCCTCCGAGGGTCTGAACCCCAAGCTCGTCGCCAGTTTGTTTTCTGAAGTCACTCTGCCGGTGTGCTCTAAACAGGACTGTAAGTCGACTCTGTGGGTAGCGCTGCTGAGCACGGACAGGAGCAAACACAGGTCTCCTGTGGAAGGGCTCGATGTCAGTCCAGGCCCGAGCCGTTTGGAACATGCCACCAGTCTTTAGGACATCCCATATTTCAGTTGAATTAAAATCTGAAAATAAATTTGCATCTTGCAGTCAACAAAATATGGTACATAATATGCCAGGCAGTGATGAGTGCCTGGAAGAAAAGTGAGGCGGAGAAGGTATAAAGAGAGATGGGCCAGGGGCTGAGCAGAAACCTGAAGGAAGGAAGCCAGGAGGTAACTCCGGGAAGAGGATTTTAGACAGAGGTGGCAGCAGGTGCAGAAACCCTCAAGTGGGAGAGGGCTTGCACTGTTTGAGGATTCGTGAGACATTCAGAGGTGTTGTGCTTGGAGCGGATGAGGCAAGGCGAGGTGAGATTGTTCAGGGAGAGATGGGGTCGGAGTGCAAAGGGCGTTAGGGTTCCACATGACAGGCTTGGCTGTAGGGGCTGTGCAAACAGGGGGTAAGGCTGAGTTCTTGCCTTCAAGCTCACCTAATTAGGGAGACTGATGATAACAGTGTCGAGAAACAAAGGCGGACCGAAATTTCTGGTCTGGGGGATGAAATTGGTTCACACCAGCGGTCAGTTTACAGTTTACCCAGGATTACCAAGCAAACCCGTAAAAATCAACAGTGTCCCACGCTCTGATTCTCATAGTAACTCCCTCTTGTTTGCTCTGAGATAGATTGGAGTGACTCGGATATTCCGAAAGATGGCTCTGTTTTATCTAAAAAAGGTAATTTACAAGCTAGAGGGGGTTTTTCTTGTTTGTGTTGAAAGAAAGGGGGAGAGAGAGAGAAAGAAACTGATGAACTCCAAAGTAAGCCCTCTGTTTTTGAGGAAATGATGCCCTAAAGCAGCAGTTCTCAAACCTGTACACCCCAAAGAATTGTTACTCACGTGGGTTATATCTGTCAGTGTTTACTACATTAACTAAAACGGAAAGGTTAAAAATTTGTTGGTTCATTTAAAAAGAGCAATAACAAACTCATCACATGTGAATATAAATAACATGTTTTTAATGAAAAAGTTTTTTTAAGTAACAATAACTCAGTGAGAAGAGAGATGTAAATTCGTTAAATGTCTGCCTTAACGAGAGGCAGTTGGATTCTCAGACCGCCTGCTGCATTCATTCTGTTGCAGTGTCACGTGTGGTCTCTGGAGACCTCCGCTGTACGTGCTTAAGGAGATGAAAATGAAAAAATACAAATGATATTTTAGAATTATTTTGAAGAATTTTTGACTTCAGCCTCCCCCCAAAGAGCCTTACGGACAGAGGGCTCCTGGACGATCCTTCAGTGGCTGCAGCTGCAAAGAACCAGGCTCCTTGGTTGGAAGGATGCCCGGGAGTTCTGCGTGTTGCGTTCTAGTCCTGTCGCCTCGGGCACTTTTTAGTTTCTCTGGGAGCCAGGGAAGTGGAAGCAGAATTAATCCCTTGCTTCTTTAAAATCAACTGCTCAAATAGATGTGGTTTAAGCCATTGGGGCAGGAGATTAATGTGTGTAAACAGGAAAGAAGGTGATTAAGTTGCCCGGTGAACTGGGTGCAACATGGGATCTGTGGTAGCCTGCCACGGGTAGCGTGTGACATGGAGATGCCGAAAGGCCGGCTGCTCTTGGGATAACTGGACAGGGGTGTCCTTGCTCATCGGTTTGTGCTTCCTTTGGTGAGCACTTTCTTTGCTTCTAACCAGTAGCTGTGTGTGTGCCGGGCGTCTAACTCTTGTTGAAATTCTGTGTGGAATAGATGGTGTGGGTCCCAGAGGGAGGAATAAAGTCAGACCTCGCAGTCCATCATAGAGGGACTGAGACGTGTGTTTACCACAGTTCGTGGAGCCTGGGATGTGGCCTCGTATACGGTCACCACGTTACTGTGGGCTGGTTTAGCCCAGGCCGGTGGTCAGCCAGATCGGCAGTAGACCTGATAGACCTGAATACCAGAGGAAAGCAGGGGTTGCGGGGCGTGTCCTTTGCGGGGGGGGGGGTATTATTTCTGGGTTTCTCTGGGTCTGTCGTGCCTTTTTTAAAAGAGTCCTTGGACTGACCTGCTGTCTCCCTCTGAGAGGCTGCAGACGGTGTCTCCAGGGAAGGAGGATGCTGCAGACGGTCCGCGGAAAGCAGCCAGTGCCTTGGAGGTCCGGGCCTTGGTGGGGCAGGAGCTGCGGCCTGCAGACCAGGCCCACGTCCTCGACAAGGTAGGGGGCACATTCTCATTCTCTCTGTGAAAAGGAGGCATTTACGCACCGGAGTTCAGGGACACGTGGGTGGGTCGGAGTTAGAAAGCACTGTGAGCGTGGCTCACAAAATGCTCTTTGCTCTCTTTGGGCATCTCATTTTTAATTGTTTGGAGAATGATCCTGTGTGTCTCCCACAGGGCCCGTCACTGTACTAGCACCCAATAGATACCTATTTAAAAAATGAAGCATTAGAATGAATGTTTACATATTGTCTCAAATCCCCTCAGGATGAGAAGTCTTAAACCGTTGGACTGTGTTTTAGTCTCGCTTTTCTCATGCCAGATCTACTCAGCATTTGGGGTAAAGATTCCACAGAAATGGTGTCGCTAGCAGCGGTTTTTCTGCCATGGAAGAATGCGCCATTTGTATCATTTTTAATGCATGTATTATAATACAAATGGTAGTAGTGTCGGTAAGGACGATGGCAAACATTAGAACTGCAATTGTAAAACGCATTAGAGTTCACAAAGCATTTTATCCACAATACTGCGTTTACTCCTAAAGACAACACCACGAGGCAGGTACCATTGTGTCCCCATTTTACAGATGAGGAAACTGAGGCTAAGAGCTGTTAGTGACTTTACTAAGGCTATGTAGCTAATAAGCTACAAGCTAAATTCTTTGTTTAGCCTTCTGGAAAAGGACAGACTCAAGCAAGTTCACAGTCCGATTCACTTCATTTAGCAATGGAATTGAGAACTGAAAGATTTATTCTTCAGAAATGGATAGTATAAGAATATAGTCTGGGAGGATTACAAAATTTCTTTCTTTCTTTCTTACAAATACACTTCTAGTCTCTGAGCTGGACCGCTGCCTCACTGACATGCTCTCCCACATTGGCAGTAGGTGGACTTCTTGAGTTGCCTGCCAACTGTTTGGAGAAAGAGCAGAAAATTAAGGCATGATACCATGAGACAGAGGGATACTAATCTGAGTGATCTGGAGTGAGCCTCCAGGGAGAGACTGCAGGCTTCTGCCATGAGTTACCAAGGGCTTTGAGTATTGAGTGCCATTTGTACTATTCCATGCAGGTTAGATGTCTGGCAGCAAATATACTGTTTACGTGCAAGTCCTGGGGCTGATCTAAGGGGAAATTATAATTACTTATATATAAAACATGATAGTGGATGAGACAACCAATGGGAAAAGGCATCTAAGGTGAGCTGTGGATGAGAGAGAGACAATAAACTGGATTCTCTCTCTGCGGTGCTTTGGTGAGTTGATTGACAGTGGTCTGGAAGTAATTTTTGGATGGTAACTGCAGCAGGAGGACTGGGCGGCAGAGTGGGAACTGAGCTAAACCCTGGTGCAAGGGCTGTCAGGGATGAGGCTGCAGGGAGGTCCTAGGCGGGCTAAGAGGAGACCGAGACATGGGCCAGAAACACTGCTGATGCGAAAGTCAGTAGCAGGCTTTGAAGATGTTTGTGGGCAAGGGTTTTATGAAGTGTCTTGATTGAGTAGGAGAGTTGAAAAAGGTAGGAGAGAACAGGAAAGAATCTTTAAATTATGGAACATGTTGGTGGCATTACAATAGAATCTGTTAGCAACCTGTGCCTGGAGGAAAGAGAAGGAGTGATGACTAGCGCATTAGGCTCAGAGTTGAGAAAGTGCGTAACACGGCAGGGTAGGCAGCTTCCATTTGGAAAGAGGCTGGTTGGCATCTGCTGTTCTCATCCGTCCTCTGACCGGCATTCTGTTGTGCAGATGGCCAGGTATCAAGCCCCGCAGAGGTCTGGGGACATCGTTATGATCCAGTCTGAGCACACAGGAGCTGTGGATATTCTCTCAGCTGATTTGGAATCTGCAGACCTGCTGGGGGACCACAGGAAAGGTGAGCCCTTTGGGAGTACGGAAGGTGCGTTTCTGTTTCCACTGGGAAGTTCAAGAAAGGCAGGCGGCTAGAAGGAGGGAAACAGACAGTAACTTGTGATGGAAAGTGAAAAAGGAATCCCGTAGAAGTGACTGTGACAGCCTCCCGGAGCAAAGTGCCGGGTGGGGCAGCGTTTCCTTTTGACTTCTCGGTAATAAGCTGCCCGTCTTTCCAGTCTCCCCGTCTCCGATGGCTCCTCCGTGCGTCTGGACCTTTTCCAAGATGAAAGAATTCAAAAGCAAGCTGGGCAAAGAGAAGAACAGCTGTCTGGTGGTGAAGCGGGGTGAGGTGGTGACCATCCGGGTACCCACCCATCCGGAGGGGAAGCGTGTCTGCTGGGAGTTTGCGACCGACGACTATGACATTGGCTTTGGAGTTTATTTTGACTGGACCCCTGTAACCAGCACTGACATAACTGTGCAGGTCAGTGATTCCAGTGAGGATGAGGATGAAGAGGAGGAAGAGGAGGAAGGGATTGAAGGTAAATTTAATTTTAATGTAGTTTGCAGTTTCCTTTCCCGGCTCAACCTAATATCTAGTGAGCACGTCCTGTGTTGCATCCGTCCCCCTCTTCCTTAGAAGGCAGGTGAGGAGGCCCTTTCAGCATCACCAGCACAGCCGAGTGATGCCGGCCCAAGTCAGACCCTCGGAGAACTCTCCTGTAGGCCGGTATTGGCGCCTTGGTGGAAAGCCCCCTTTCCTTTTTGTCAGCACCTGCTGTTTCCCCCACGTCTCCCTGAGGGCAGGGAGATGGCGGGTCAGTGCTGCTGTGTGCAGAGGCATTGTTTTTCAGATCACGGAAAAACCTGAGATTGCTTTTCATTTTTTCTCAGTTTTATGATATTTACATTTATTCTTGGCTTGGAACCAAACCAAGTGATTATAGTTTGCTAGATGCATGCATTCTCAGCTCCTCCCCAAGCCACACCAGATGGTCACAGCTGGCTGAGGACTGTTTACTCCTTTGTTTCATGCCTAGGGCAGTTTTGAAAGTAGTCCTGGGGGTCCGTTCCAATTGTTACTTCCAGTACCTTCTCGGGATGGCCCTGAGGCATCTAGGGGCGGGTGGGTGGTATAGGAGTAGGTTCTATGCATTAACTTTATTATTCAATTTTCCTATGTTATCTTAAAATGAATTCCTTTACTTGTTTCCACATGGACCAGCAGGTCTGCAGGGGAACCTGAGGGTATTTAAGGAAAGGAGACCCTTGTATGTTACTTGCTGCTCTTTAGGAGGCTGAGTGGAAGTTCTAGGCACTTGGTACAGCGAGTTTGCCAGTATCTCCTACCATTAGCTAGTTCTTTCCCCTGTTGAATGAAAGGATGTGAGAATCTTTTCTTCTAAATGTCATTTTCTCCTGTGGACCAAACAACCGAGGTTCGATTCCCAGTCAGGGCACATGCCTGGGTTGCAGGCCAGTTCCCAGCAGGGGACACATGAGAGGCAACCACACATTGATTTTCCCCCCCTCTCTCCTTTCCTTCACCTCTAAAGATAAATAAATAAAATCTTTAAAAAATATAAATAAATGTCATTTTCTTTCCCTCAGAAATGTCCAGATACCTCTAGAGCTTGGTAGGCTCTGGCTCTGTAGGGTTAAGTCCTCGTTTCTCAGTGGGGACGTTATTGGGATTTGGGGTGGGATGTCCACTTGTTAAGCAGGTGCTGTCCTGATGTTTAGCATGGCTGGACCCTGGCGTCACCCAGACATTCCTGTAGGAGGGCAGTAGCATCCCCCTGGGTGAAAGCCATTAGTTGACCTGGCCCATTCCCTTACCTTCAGGTAGGCCTTTCGTGTACAGTGTCCAAACTCCTGTCCAAACGCTCTGCCATTTTGCTCATGCAGACCCCGTCCCAGTTGGAGATGTGGAGCGAGGCTCCAGGAGCTCCCTGCGGAGCCGCTGTGGGGAGGTCATGCCTGTGTACCGGCGGGACAGCCACCGAGACGTGCAGGCAGGCAGCCACGACTACCCCGGTGAGGGCATCTACCTGCTCAAGTTTGACAACTCCTACTCTCTGCTGCGCAACAAGACTCTCTACTTCCACATCTACTACACCAGCTGAAGACCCGTGGGCACCGGGCAGGCGGAGTTTGCTGGCTGGAGAGGCTGCCAGCTGGTGCTTCTTGTTTTGGGTAGGCAAGAGCTTGAAGTTGAGCGTGAGGCTCCTGACCCTCACGCCCTGCCTGGCATGCCTGACGTTGACCCCACATAGCTTCTGCCCCTTCTTGGCTTCTGCAGGTGGTGGTGTAGTGCCCCTCTTCTGTGGTCCATGACTCACACTCTCCTTGCTTCAGACTCCAGCAAAATCCCTCTACAAAGGCGCCCATCAGGCAAAAGCCTAAAAGCAAGTTGAGTGTTGTCTTTTCAAAGATAGGCTCGTTTTGGTATAAGGTGTGTTATTCCGGTTGTTGCTCTCTCCTCTCCCAGAGCCTTTATTGCAGACGCATTCGGTGGTGCCCACTCTCTTTTTAGAAGTGCTGGAGGAGGGGAAACACGTTGTCCACGAAGGAACGAGTTTCTTGCCTGGAGAGGGTCTGTCCAGCCTCTCAACCACTGCCATATTCCCACCTGTCGGTTCTTCGTGGTCTCTAGCACAGGCCGGGAGCCCTCACTGCCTTTGACGGGTGCGGCCAGTCCTGATGGTTCACCTCTGCTTGTTTGCCTCCACTTTGCCCTTTCCTAGGCCTGTGTCTTTTCCCTCACAGCAAGAACTTCCATGCAATCTAAAGTGATGATCAATGTAACTAGGGTCTTCTGGGAAGAAAGTTCGCCTCCATCACTTCCTGTTTCAGGAGGCTACATCCCTTACCAAGGGCACTGGTGGCTGAAGGGGAAAGGGTGGCAATTAGGGACTGGATTAATGCTGGAACCCACATCTTTGAAAGTCAAGTTTTACTAATTTTTTTTTTGCATAGTCAAAGGAAGTTAAAAAAATAGCACTCCAGATTCCTCACTGTGCTTTTGTTTCTTTAGAGTGGGAGTGTTATCTAGAAATTTTGCTTTGGAATCAATCAGACTTCCTAAATTCCCGTATTGAGGTTGCATCAAGGGCTTAAAGCTTTTGGTGTTTAGAGTCTCATAGGAAAGATAATAAAGAGCTTCACTGTTGGCTGCTGGGTGGATTAGTTCTTTACCAGGCCAGACCTTGCATTCCCCTGGGGAGGCCACTCCCACTCTGTAACCCTGAGGCCCCGGAGCCCCTCGGGGTGCTGCAGCCAGTGGCCACCAGAGTGGCAGGGTGGCAGGGCCTTGGGCTTTGAAGGGACCACTGTGGTTGTCGGTACTTCTTGGTTTCTTATTCCTTGTGTCAAGTGAGTTACTTCCTCAGAATGTTGAGAAATCATTAGATTTATTTATTACTTTATTTATTTGTTTTTAAGCACATTTCATTTTATGTTTGAAATGGTTTCTATCTGTTAGAAGGCTTCTGTCTGCTCTGAGCCACTGAGGCCACCTCTCCTGTGGAATGAGTGTTTTAGGAGAAGTTGGCAAGTGATAATGTTCCATTCCTGCAGGTCAGTCCTGTGATGCTTCAGGAGGGATCTGTCCCTTCTGAGACAGATGATGCTAACCTACCCGTATTCCCTGTGAGCAATTCTAGGTTGTGAGAAAATGTGCCCATCTGCCCCCGGTTGAGGGCAGAGGACTTGACTAGCCAGTCAGGTACCCTGTGACTCCTGGATGTCAAAGGCTTTTGCCTCCTCTGAGGAGTCCCCTTCTTCAGGAGGTTTCCTCGCTCCTTCCTTCCGGTGTGAGTGCCTCGCCCCAGGCCTCCCCTCCGTGTGGGGGCAGGGAACGGAAGAACAGGGCTCCTCACAGTGGGTCTGTAGTGGCATCTGTGTCTTGAGCAGAGGCGACACGGCCTGCTCCTCCGGTTTCCCTGGGCGCAAAGCCCAGAGGAGGGTGGGGTGTGGTGGGCTGCCCTCGCCCCCCTGCTCTCTGAGCAGCATTGCACCACCATTATTTTATATTTGGGTGTGCTTTGTAGAGGATTACACTGACCAAGATTTATATGCCTTGTAAGAAATTAGAAATTATTTTCTAGACTCTGTTTGGGCAGCAAAAAGCCACCCTGCTGTGGGCCAGCCCGTCAGATAACTGAATGACCAACCACTCTTTCTCACTGATGCTGAATCATGCCTTTGCTAGTAGAATCTTTATATCATGATTTTCTACTGAGCTGCTCTCCGGTCAGCTAGAGCCTTGCTTATTTTTCTTGCCTATTATTAACTTCTGACTTTCTCTTAAAATGGAGCTGCCAGGCCACAGCAAGCTCCCTGGGTAACACTTACTGTTTATTTTTGCCGTGAGAGTCTCTATGTTTATTTTTTTGGGAACCCTACTTCTGTCGCATCAGGGAAGCCCAGGGACTTGTTCCCATCGCCTTTGTGTGCCTCTCGCTGTCCAGGCACTTCTGAAGAGTCCTGGACATCCCTACGTTTCATTCTCTGCTGGTGTTTCACTAGCAATCAGGGTTTCTTTGTTCCATTTGCACAAAATAGCTAAAAGAAGGTATTTTTAAAAGTCCATTCACTATGCCCATATTAAATTCCTGAAATTATTGAACTTAAGGGACAAAATATTATTTACTGAAGCATAGGTAGGTGCTGAGAACTTTATAGCCCAGCAAATCCTAAGAGGTAGCTATTTCTTCAGTCTCTCCCTGTCCAAGTTTACAGGATCAAACAGTAAAATGAGAATCGTGTGTTTTCACCTTCACCCTGTCTCCCAGAGCACAAATAAATATTAACGGTCGAAAGATAAGTACTTCACCGCAGGCGAGACACTAGAATGCTCTACACAAAGTGGCTGAGTCCTTACATTTTTTCCATCTGCTTAGTTTCTGAATTGGTGCTTTCAGAAAGAAGACGTGTTTAAAGGGTTAATTTTTTTCCAACATTTTATTATGAAAAATTTTCAGCAGTTTTTAAGAGAAATATATAGTAAACACGCTTATACACACCACCACCTAGATTGTAAAATTATAAGCTGCTAATTCTCAAACAAAGATGATTCTACCACTCTTTTCCTTTCGGCAAGCGTCCAGTTAGAAGCCGTTCCCTGCACAGACGTCAACTGCCCCAGGTCAGAGAGTCCCTGGGGCTCTGCGGCCCGTTGCCTTCAACAGGAGTTCCGAGGGCGGCGTTCCTCACGGGGGTGTTTTCTGGCCTCCGTCTTTCAAACGCAAGCAGTGATTCCCCTCTTCCTCAGACCCTAGGTTCTGCTGCGTTCTGCTCCCGCACACCCGTGTGGGAGTGAGGGTGACTGTGACGCTGCCGCGGCAGGACTTTATTCCAGTCTCTTCTGCTTTATGAGGCATCCTCAGGACTCAAATTAAAACTCAAGCCTCAGACAATGTGTAGCTTTACAATGGCAGTAGTAGCAACTAGAAACGAGGCCATTCTTGGTTTTTTCTCAATTGATCCATGCACTTTAAAAATACTTTTATCTGTTATTTAGGAAAGAAAATCTGAGACTTTAAAATGTATATATTGGCCCCTATAAAATGTATGTGGAAGAATTAAATCTAAAAGCTCACTGTCTCACTTTAATCAGTGGGATTAGACATTTTGGTAAAACACATACAAAATATCCAAGTTGTGTTGATGAGCCTTCCCCAGTCCCCTGGAAAGAACTGAGTGAAACCCGAACCCCAAAGCCTGTACTTCTGTATTTATTTTGTAACCCACTCTTCTGTAAAAGGTCGCTTTTAACCCCGAAGTGTGTGCTCCTGAGGTGCGTCGTAGAGGGATGCTAACACTAACCTAAAAGACGGTTGGTTTTGGGGACGCGGCAGGAGTGAGCTTTGTGCAGCTTCAGGACCGCCTCGTCCAGCCGACCGGAGGGCACGAAAAGGAGACAATGAAGGGAAGAGAGAAAAGTTATCAAACAGATCCTGGAGTTTTGCTTGTGTCCCGATTTTGTTTAGTTCTTAATTTGCATTTCATTAGTTGGACATTGTTCTTTAAGCCAGTAGCCTCGTGGGTTCTCATTGTGCTTGTTCTAGAAATCCCAAACCCACTTTACTGCCTTTTCCAATAGGATCAACTTTAGAAATAGTTCAGAGTGGCCTCCCATGCTAAGTATAATCCAGGCCTGATGTTTGATTTCATCCCTGTGTTTTCTGGGACTGCCGAGTCTGGCGCCATGGAAAAGATGGTGAGTTTAGAAAGAAGCCAGGCAGAGGTACAGCTCTGTCCCTGTGGCCCCGGGTGGTTTGACGGTGGCCAAGAAAGGGATGAAATGGGTCAGTTTTGACCCACACCGTGGAAGAGCCTCTAGCCATAAGAGTGTGTTTGTGAGCAGACCGTGCCCCTGTCGGCTGACCTCCCTGGGAGGTGTAGGGGTCACCATCTTCCTTAATCTGGGTGGACTGGCCTTGTACATAGTAGTAAATGGGACAAACCAGATAGACACAGTTGTTCTCCCCGTTCGAGCTTCTGTTTGGATTGTCTCCTGAGTCTAAAAGATCCGCACGAAACTCTTTTGTCTCTGTCCATAGAACTCCCGAATCTGCTAGAACAGGGAGGAGCACCTCCCTCCAGCATCTCGGAGGTTGAAAGAGTTGGAAAAGTGAGTGTCTCTCTGAAGGAAGGTGATTGCATTTTTGTTATTTTGAAGGATAGCTTGTTAAGGGATTTATGCTCTTCGGAGGACAAGTTACCACATTGTTGTTTGTGCTCAGGGAGCCGTGATGCACGATTCTCTGGGGAGTGAGGAGGGCGTCTAAACCTAGTCCTCCAGCCCTCCAGCCTGTGCCGAGTGTCCACATGACCCGAGTCCCAGTCTTCACACACATGGGATCCTGTCCCTGGGGACCTCGTTTCCACATGGCTAGAGACTCAGAGAGGGACTAGCCACCTTCCATTTCTTTCTGATGTCTTGATTGCCTCTGGTACTGTGTAGCACTGGCAGCATGATATCCAAGGCCTGGGTTCACCTGATTAAGCAGAATGAAGTAACAGTGATATAAAATTGAGTAGGTAAAGCAGTCATTCATGGTCGGAAGTAGGACTTTGTTCTTTAAAGCAGAAGCCCCACTGGAAGGACAGATGGTGACTCACAGTCCCATACAGGATACCTGGGTAACACATGTGACTGCAGTCTGGACCCCCGTTAACCTGCCAGGAGGGTGAAGAGGATGGGACAGTGCTGTACCGCGGGGACGACGGGTTCATAGAGCTGACTCACAGACAGCGAGCCCTCCATCTGTGGAAGCTGTGTTCTGTTACTGGCTGTAGGTGCAGTACCAGTGTGAGCTTACAGCTCCTCAGGACTCTCAGAGTGTGACTTCGGGGCCCATTGAAGGAAGCAGTCTCCTGCGGGCAGTGACTTTGGCGCACTTCAAAGGAGAAGCCCCTGGGATTTGGTTCGTGGCGTCCTCCTTTCTGGGAAGGCGGGCAGGCCCTTCTGCAAGGACTGCTTTGGCTCCGTTGGTGGCTGCTCATGGTCCGTGTCGCCGCTTCGCTCTGTCTGACCGGTCCAGCACCTGTGGACACTTACTTGACATCAACCCAGTTATCTATGTAATGAGCTTCAGGACCCAAAGGACGAGAAGAACGTTGCTGTGGGGCCAGATGTCAGAGACCCCTGCTCCCCTGGAGAGCTGCCTGGCCCTGCCCGAGTCAAGGCAGCCCAGCCCCCCTGTTGGAGTCTCTTGTCACCACGCTCAGAAAATCCAATCAATTGCCTGAAGCCTTGATAGTGGGGCTTATTTATAAATAGTCATTCCCTCAAAATCTAAGTCCAAAGGCAAGGCTCTGGTTTTGAAATTATTTCTAGTCCTGGTCACTGCTTTGAACGTATGATTTCTATTACATGTACTTTGATTTCTTTTAGGCCCCAGGCACGTGGGCCAGAGCTAATTTCATGGCTCCTCTTCACTCGGAGAGCTGAGGAAAAGGCGCTCCAATAATCTAGAGATACAGACTCTTAAAATTAAATTCCACAGCTTTATGTCATTTTAAGTGGTCAGTTTGGGATTATCTAGGGGTAAAATATCATACACATGTGAAATGGCTTTCAAGGGACAAAGTGTGTTTTCTAAAAGTTCTGATATAGGGTCATGAACAATTCTAAAATTTTGGCCTGAAATATTACAGGATATGGGGTTACAGAAGAGCCCTTACCTGGCGGTCACTTTAGGGAGTTCTCCTCCTGAACTCTTATCCTCACTTAGGTTAGAAATGCCTTGTCTGTGACTTTTTTAAATGAAGAATTTATTTATTTTGACAGAGAGGGGAAGGGAGGGGAAAAGAGAGAAATGTCGATACGTAAAAGCAGTATCGATCGGTTGCCTCTCACGTGTCCCCAACCGGGGACCTGGCCCGCAACCCAGCCATGTGCCCCATCCAGGAGTCAAACCGGTGACCGTTCGCTTTTCGGGACGACACCCAACTCGCTGAGCCGCACCAGTCAGGGCTGTTGGTGTTGACTTTTAGGTTCAGGCAAGAATAATCTGAAAAACATTATCTTAATTTCTTCTCTTATGTCCTAAATAGTACATTTAACCAAGAAATTCCGTATTAAAAACTCCACTAATATCCCTTTCTGAGGTTATTGCCCCATAAATGAACGCTTTTTTTCATTTAAGCAAATTGAATTATCGCCACTTAGCCATGTACCCATGTTTCCTTAACAATGGGAAGGCTTTTGAAGTTCCCAGAAAAAAGTTGCTCCACAGTCAAAGCGATGGGTTATGAGAAAGCGTTTGAATAAGGGTAATTGGAAAGAGGGACGCGTTGAAGATGTCCGCAGCTACCCTGCACCACACAGCTGATTCCCGAGAGGCCTGCGGGGGCGCCACGCACTGAGCTGTAGCAGCCGGCTGAAAGGTGAGCTTCCTAGGTAGAATACTTAAGCACTTGGCAACCACAAAGGCATTTCCATTATTCTGTGTCCTGTATTGATGCTGACGTTACAAAAGTGGGTCTGGAAGGGAAACGGTCTTTTATTTAAAACACAAACATTTTATTTAGACGATCTCAGCCAATCACTTGTTACAGCCAACTTGTTTTACATGTCCTGTCATGAAAAATGCTGTCAGCATCTCCTGTGATTTCTGAGAGCTCTGTACCAAACTGTTATTTAACCATCACGTCCTGCTGATCGGCCTTTCCTTTAAAATACCGTGTTTCTGCACCCTGTAGCACTGGGTGTGTTGCTGTGACACACAGATGGCCCTGAGCTATGGCTCTTTATATAGCTCGGTCCTCGTGTTTTTATATCATGTAACAGTTTTGTGATGCTTTTGTGCATTCTCTGTCTTCTCTTCCCAGTTTTGAAATCTGTCATAAATAAACTTTTCCACTATGCACCTGAAACATTTGAGTTATATCTTAACCTAATTTACATTTAAAAATTGTATTCCTCTCTTTTCGACATCTTAAAAAAGAAAGGTATTCTATAAATTTAATCTGTTGAGGTTATACAGATTAAGAAAAATCGACAATTAAGGAAACTTGAGAATGAGATCAATGATAGCTCTTTCATCTGCATTAAGATTCGTGGCAGAGTATTATGAACTGGCAACTGGGTTTAGCCCGAGCAAAAAATTGGGTTTAGGGTAATGATTACTAAATAGAGCATTATTGGGTTTTGCCAGTATTGAGTCCCCGGGGAAGCTCATTTCTCAGGGAATTTGCTTGCTGTGTTCAAATTTGGAACTAGTACTTTGGACACCAGGGTAATCATTAACTCAGCCTGGGTGACACTACTGTAGCCGTTTGCATTTCCTACAGTGACACCGTAGATAGCACGTCCCTGGAGTCCCTTACCGAACGAGAAGGGCTCACAGCTGAACAGGGAGGGGTGCTGTTTAAACACTTTCTTCAGCCATATCTGTGCTTCCAGGATGAGCCCTGTAGGTCTGTCTCGACTTTCCTTTGCAATCTATTTTAGAGGCTGTTGTATAAAAGAGGAAGAGATCTGAAATAATTGTGAGTGAAATGACGTACCACAACTGATGATGAAAAGCCCAGCCAGACTACGAATGTAGCCAGCGAACTTTATTATAGGGAATTCCAGCTAAAAAGACTGTTCATCTCCTGGAACTGCCTTACCTGAAAACTGAACACCTCACAACCTGGAGGCCCGGGCTTCAGCTTAATTATCAGATGGCAGTGTGGGCATTCTTTGGGGTCAGGGACAGTGGAGGGGACAGGAAGAGGCACACCTCCTTCTTATGGCTCTCCGGTAAACCTGCCAGGCATTTAGTCCACGTGCTCACTCCAGCTTAATGGCCTCGCCCCGCCATAGGCAGCAGGTAATGTCCCTCCCTCCCTCCCTCCCTCCCTTCCAGCATCCCCTGCTCCACCCTGACCACTTTTCTTTTTTTAACTCCTCATTCGAGGACACTTTTTTATTACTTTTAGAGAGAAAGGGGGGTGGGGAGGAGAGAGAAAAACATTGATTGGCTGCTCCCATAAATAACAGCCTGACCGGGGATCAAACCCACAACCTAGGTACATGCCCAGACCAGGAATTGAACCTGCAACATTTTGGCGTATGGGATGATGCTCCAAGCAACTGAGCCACCCAATCATGGCCACCCTGATCACTTCTGACAGATGGACAGAGGCAGAGGTTCAGTGCAAAGGCAGATCCAGCGCCAGAGTTCAAGTTCAAAGGCTAGGTGTACAAATCTGCTTCTCCAGTTAGGGCTTGCTCATTTCCAGGCCTGGTCATCCCACCCAGCTTCTGCTCTTGCACCAGAGATGCATGGTCTGAGAGCTAGGCCCTCAGTTCGGTGGGCGTGTCTGGCTGCCGGCAGGGGTGAGACACTTGGAAGGCCTCCAAAGCCAGCAGTGACTTGTTAACTCGGCTGATGGTAGGGTAGGGAGTGAGGTCCACCTTGAACCTGTGGCAGAGAAACACCCACCTCAGCCAAGGCGTGCATGGGCACAGGGAGGCTGCCCTGTGGGCAATGAGGGGAGCACAGAGGCAGGGCTGGAGGAGGCTCTGTGGTGGGCCAGGGAAGGGCTAGGAGGGCGGCCCTGCCAGGTGGGAGGCCTTCACAGGTAGCTCTCTGGGGACGGGTAGCTCTTGGGCTGCACTGTCTGGTGTCTCTGTTGCCTGCTTTTCCTACTCCAAGCAATGGCTATTTATTGAGAACTTGCCATGTGCAAGACACAGTGCTAGATATTTATACATACAAATTACCTCTCCACCATGGCATAAGCTTCCTGGGGACAGGGAATGTGTCCCACATTTCCGTATCCCAAAGGGAGCCTAACTCAGTGCCTTCCACAGACAGGTTCTCGTTCCTGCCTCCCTGCAGGGCTGCTGGAGGGAAGCAGAGGCAGAGCTCACTGCAGGGCACAGCCCTGCCACGTCTGGGGCACAGGCTCTCAGGGTGCTTTCTTCTCAGGGTGTCCACCAGCTGGGCCGCCTCTCCTCCAGAGCGGGGGTCTGCAGCTGGGCGTGAAAGCTCTGCCCCGTCTCTTCCACTGGCTGGTATGGCCCTGCACAGGGGCCAGCCTGGGAGAGCTCTCTACATGGACGCTACCCAAGTCACTGAAGTGGGCAGAGGAGGGCATTGTGTGGGAGCAGGTTGGGAATTTTGAGCAGCGGAGCCAGGTGGAAGACGGGGTGGCAGAGTTCTCTCTTACCTTTTAGCATTTTCCACCTGAGGCACTAGGCAGAGGTCAGCCATGGACACCTGAAAGAGCGTTGGGTGTGTCCGTGTCCAGGTATGCAGCCCAGCCTCACAGGCTGGGCACAAGTAACTGAGTGAAGTACTGGGTGGCCAGCCCGATGTTCCCATTTGCCTTTGGCTCTGCCATCCATCCCCACTGTTCCATCCCCCTCCTTGTCTCCCTGGGCCTGTCTGGGTCTGTCCCCAAGAGCTGAGGGTTTCTCCCAGGCCATGCTCCAGTTGCCCTGACAGCCAACCCTGTGGGTGGCCAGAGAAGGTTTGATGGCCTCAGTGGATATGTGGTGTGGGGTAAGAAATGTCACCACAAGCCCCAGAGTGAGGGCTCCCAGAGGGAGGAGGTGCCTCAGGGTGGGGGTGGGGGTCCTGGAACCAGAATTAGCACAGGGCCAGGGCCTCAGCCTGTAGGAGTCAAGGGCACCTGAGCCCTAGAGTCTCAGAGTGGGGAGGGAAAGCAGGTGTCATCTAGACTAACCCCTGGGCTGATGCCTAGACCACTTCCTCAGCTCGGAGATGAGGTCTTCAGCTTGACCACCTTCAGGAATGAGACTCACTTCCTGCAGAGGCAGCTGACTAGGAAGGCGCAGTGGGGCTCCCATGAGCTACCTTCTGCTCGCACAGAGTGGACGGCCTTGCTCCCTTCTCCTCCCCCACCCCCACGCCTTCTCAGGAAGCTCTCTGAGCTGAGCCTGCCCTGGGGTGGAGGGAGATGGCTGAGCCTGAGTGGGTGTGGGTGGGCAGGCCTGGGAGGGCTCACCTCGTCTCCCATGCAGTACTTCCCCGCTGTGCGCTGCAGGATCTGCTCCAAAGCTGTGGGGACCACAGGGGTACGCTGACTGTGGGCACAGCAGGGGGAGGTGGGCCCTTCTGGGCCCTGGCCTTCCTGGTACTGAAATGGGTGGCCATCTGAGGGACAGGCTGGGGCGTGTGTGCGGGAGAGGATATGGCAGGCAGATCTGGAGGGGGCCGATAGAGACGTGGGGGTGACGCTGACAGGCCGGCACGTTGCTGGCCCCGGTCTTCCAGCTGGAGTGGGCCGTGAAGATCGGAGGCCAGGCCATCCAGCTCCAAGGGGCCTCAAGTACTGAGGTTCCCAGAGGTGGAGGCCGGGTTTGGAGGCCACTCCCGCCCTCAGCCCTGCCCACCCCCTTCCACACCACTGTCAAGATCAAAGAGCCTGGAAAACTTTTTCAGATGCTCAGGGCCATGGGCACTGGGGCCATTTCTCTGAGAGGTCACCTCAGGGCAGCTCACAGGAGTAAGGACTCACCATTAAAGCCGGAAGTGATGGCCTTCTGGGCCCAGATCAGCTGGTTCTCCTGTCCCACTTGCTTCAGGACAGACAGGTTCTGTGCAGCCCAGGAAAAATCTGTGATTGGCTTTGGGAGCCAGGCTGGGCCTGCTCGGCCACGCCCCCTCAGGGAAGCTCAGTTTCCCTCTTCTTTTTGCACATCCCCCAGGCTCCAGCAGCCCTCCTCCCATCAGGGCCCTGAGGCTGAAGGGAGGCTTCACTCAACAGCCACATTCTCAGGCTGCCCCAGTGGCCCCTGTAGTCTGGATGCCCGTGACTCCCCCAGAGATGTGCCAGGGTAGGGACACAAGGCACTGCCGATGGGTGTGGCCGCAACCCAAGGCCTCTCTCCCTCCCATCCCTTTCCCCTTAGGTGGTACTTTGTGAGGGGTGGGAGTGTAATACAGCAGGTGGGGGTGGGGTGGGGGTGGGGAGGCACGATGGGGGAGGCACATAGGACTGGCTTCAGTTTCCTCATCTATAAAATGAGGATGACTGTCTGCTACAACCTCCTTTGTTACAAAAAACAAAGGGACACAGGGGAGGGGGTCACAGGTACACAGTTCCTTGGTCCTGGGCTCGGGTCCTTGCTTTGTCTTAGCAGAGTGACTGCAAAGTCACTCCATCTCCTGGGGCTGTTCCCTCATTTGCAAAGTCAGGAGTTAGCTCAGATGATTGTTTTCTTACAATCCTATTTTTAAAAAGTCAGTGGTAACTTTATAAAAAATAAAACTTTTACGGAAACGCCAGTCTGTGATACAGAACAGATGAATGGGAGGCTCCTCTGGCTAATGAAGGCGTGAGGCCTGGACCTGTGCTGCTCAGGTGCTCCCTGTGACCTGGCCCTTTCCCCCTCCAGCACCTCTGGATGCATCCTGGGGAACCCAGGGCTTCTGGGAAAGGGGTTGGGGACCCAGCAGAGTGGGTGGTTTCCGGGATCCCACCCCTTCCCCCTCCCCACCATGTGACGTCTGTCTAAGTCCTTGACAATCCCTCCCCATCCTTCAGCTGCCCTCGCACCCAAGCTGGGCACCTCGCTGTGGGCTTGCCACAGTCAGTGTGCGAGTGGGCGCACAAGGGCCACACCTGCAGGGGCTGGATGCCACTGGTGATGAGGTCGGAAATCATGCGCACGAAGACCCTCTTCTTGGGGTCCTGAGGCAGGAGTGGTGGTGTGGGCCGAGTCTCCTCTAGGTACTCGATGATGGCCAGCTGTGCAGAGGGAGCAGTGAGGGGAGCCCAGAGGGGTGCCAGGGCCCCTGGGCCAGAGGCCCGACGGGGCTTGCAAACGCCCCTCCTCCTTGCCCTACTCAGTTGGAACCCTGTGAAGCCGAGAGGCTCCCTAGGATGGACAAACTCGTTTTGGACCCTTCTCCTGCAGAACTCGGTCCCCCCATATGCTCAAGTCTCCCTTCACTTCCCAAAGCAACCAACCACCGTTTCTCCCTCAGACCAAGATTTCCTGCGTCTCTACTAAGCGCTTGGTGCCTTCACCATACTCAGACCAGGAAGAGCCATGAGGTCCTCTCCTGCAGGGCACCATCCCACTCGGGGACTCCCAAGCCCTGCACTCACTGACTGGCTGATGGTGATGCCATCGATCTTTAGGGCCGGCACCTGCTTCATGGGATTCAGCGCCTGGAATTCTTCAGAGAACTGTGGACAGAGGGCCCTGGTGGGCTAGGTGGTCTGGCCTGAGTTGAATGAGCAGAACGAGGCAAGCAAGAAGGCCCTGGGCCTGTTGCCTAGCCCCACACCTCCCCGCACCCCCACCAATCCGGGAGGGCCCCGGCTCCCAGGCCCAAGGCAATGCCTGTCCCATTTGTGCAGTACTCAGCTTCCAGTGGCTACTGAGCTGCATGCTTCATCCCATGCATGTCATTGGCCACCAAAGTCCATCCGGAGGGCCCAACATGGGGCAAGGACCCACTTGCTACCCACCTTCCTGGGTCAGGCACTGAGAGGCCAGGCTGTGGTATGCAGCCTGAAGCCTGGGTCCTTCCCATGGCTCCTCTTGCTGCACAGCTTGCCACCTGTCCCCCTGAGAGCACGCCAGTAGCCTCCTCTGCCAGGGGGCCTCTTGGGATGGTCTGCACCCCCTTAATGAACTCCTCGCCAATGCCTCCAACTCCCACATTGTGGCCCAAAAGCAGCCTCCTTACCTGGTGGCCCCCGTCCTTTGTGAGGTCGACAGGCAGTATTTCATAGTCAATGCTCTTCAAAGCCAGAGCTAGGAGACACGGCAGACAGCAGAGTCAGGGGACAGCCTCTGGCTCCACTTTCCAGGGCAACGGGAAGCTGTAGAGACAGGCTTTCTCCACACTGCTGCGTGGTCAGGGCCCAGCGAGGCCCTTAGCCCTCCTCTCTGGTTTCCTTGGTCACCACCTGCTCCCTCAACCCAGGCCCATGACGCCCTGCTTCTCCTGCCCTGGCACACTGTGAGCTCTGGGGGACAGCAGAGAAGTGTCCTCCTCATCTCTGCCCCATCCAGGGCCTTCAACAGGGC
Organism: Sturnira hondurensis; assembly: GCF_014824575.4. NCBI lineage: Eukaryota > Metazoa > Chordata > Mammalia > Chiroptera > Phyllostomidae > Sturnira > Sturnira hondurensis. The sequence continues at coordinate 18,706,664 of NW_028093774.1, forward strand.
TGAGCAGGGCTTTGTGCTGGAGATGGGCAATTATTCCCCCGTGAAGGCATCTAAGGGCCAAGGGAAGGGGCTCAAGTGACTCAAAGCACATGCACAGGCAGATGACACTGTTTAGAGCACAATCACCTTGTAATCCATTTTCTTTGCTTCTGTTTATGACAGATTACAAGCAGGGGGTCAGGTTCTTTGGTGGCGTCAGAGCATCTGCTGTGACCCCCAGGGACCAGATTTCCTCTTCATCCCCTTTGACGATTTCCCCTGGCAAGGTGAGGGCAAAAACCCTCACTCCACCCTAGCCTGTGAGTGTGTGCACGCACACTTGTGCCCTGAAATACGGTGATGGCCGGTCTCCAGCAAGGGCAAAGGAGGGAGGGGAGGGGGACAAGACATGTCCCAGTCTGAAGAGAGCCTGGGAGACGGGGGCTCCTCCTCAGCACTGGTCAGCTCCATTCTGGGGGGTGAGTGTGGTTGGGGCCAGGCGGGAGAGAGAAATGCATGCAGGCCCAGAGACTGCACGCACACTGCTCTGGCGTCTGGCCCAGCGTGGGCAGAGGCTCTGGGCCCATGGACGGCGCCATCTTGGAGAAATGTGTCTTCTGTCACCCCAGTGCTCTTGCCTCCTCATTCCAGAAAATACCAAATGTCCGTGGGGCAGGGGAGGGGCCCTGGAGGATGGCTTCCTATTTAGGGCCAGCTTCAGACTTCATCACATTCCTTTGTTAGCTCGAGAAGCCTTGGGCAAGCAACTTTCTGAGCCTCTGAACCTCAGTTTCCTTGTCTGTACAAGGCAGGCAATAACGGTACCTGCCTCGCAGGTAGGAAGGGAAACAGGCACAGAGCACTCAGCACGTTCTCCCTCGGTGGGAGCTGCTAGGACCTGGACCTTTGCCAAGGGCTGTGCTAAACTGAGGGAGGGAAAGCTGAAGCTGGGGTAGACAATGGCCAGTTCTGTTTAATTTGCCAGATCAAATGAGACGAGAACTGAGGCAGGCCC